>NW_024044459.1:2840290-3110510 GCF_014851395.1 Micropterus salmoides
GTTGGTTTTACATATAAGAATTCAGTATACAAACTGAAATGAATCATTTTGACTAAAAATAAATATAATATGTGCAACCGATGTACCTATTATTTTATGTAACTTCATAGACTTTTTTTGCACATAACCTTATGTATGTATGCACAAGGTGAGTACTCACCTTGTGCATACATACATACATACTTAGCGGCATTAAGACCAAATGCGAATTTTCGCCTAGCAATGCTTTCTTCGCGTGAGTACATTTGCTACAAGTGTTCACACACAAGAAGGCGATTTAACTCGATAACGTGAATAAACACAACTCGCCATTACAACAACTGTATGAACCCAAAGTAAATATTTTGTGGTGATTAAATAACAATAAACAGATTAAAGTAATGCCGAAATAATGTAGTAGACCTAAATTTATTAGTTATGCATTTTAATAAATTTATGAGAATTGATACCCAATTATGAATTATTATTCATAAAATCAGAATTTCCTCGTAAAGGGCACCACCGGAGTTGTTATATCCTAGAGTCTCCGGACCTCTAGGTAGTTTTGAAAATTATACAATTATTACTAGTGATCAGTTAGTTAATAATCGCTCAATTATCTTAAATCAGTCAGTCAGTCTCATATCTAAAGGGTCAATTCTCTTGGCAGGAACTAAATAGGCAACACACACAGCTCTTGATTATATTACAGTGACTTTATTCTCTAACTAAGGTGATAAAAAGATGGTTGGATACAGGGAACATAAACATTTGCTGAATAATGAGCCTGGAGGTTCGGTTGTGGGAAGCATTTGACTCATACGGCATAGAAGAACTAATGAAAGTAAACTAATGCTATGATTTTAGGAGTTAAATGGACATCTGATCACAGGACGTGTTTAAGTCTTACTGCTTGTCAACAGCCTGCTTTTGGCCTGTTGCACGGGTCCCACGCTAGCTGCCGATCCTGGCTTTCTGCTAGGGATTCTCCAGGGTTCTCCGTGTCTGATTGAAAAAGCCTCCTCCGTCTGGCAATTCGGCTGTTTTCAGGTTTCCTTTTGTGTAGCTGGCGAGACCACGTGGCTTGGTCTGACCTCGGTGAAGTTGGCTTCGACGAAAAAGGCTTAAAATGGAACTTGCTGTTCCTGAATTAGTCCAGTGTAACGGACTCATAACTTTAACAAACAAAAGAAATAAAGAAAATAAAACAAACTGAAGGCAGATCGATGTCTCTGCACTTCAGGTGTGTAGCTTCAAGCGAACAAAGGGCCTGTTTGTTTCGCTGGCCGAGTTTGGGCGTTGCCTGGCGCGGCACGCGCCGCGTCGAAGCATCCAGCGAGCAGGGCAGAGTGGAAGAGCCAACAGCGAAGCGAAGAGAAGGGAGAGGGAAGAGCCGAGCAGGTCGCGTGTCGCTCTTTTGTTGCCTGGGGCGTGGTTCCCCAGGGGGCGTCTCAGGTTTCCAAGGGACTGCCTTTCTAAACTTAATGTCTAAAGAAAAGAAATCTATTTGCACGTATTATAATCAAATATTTTCCACAATCGAACGTCAATGGTTGAACGGTTGTACTGTTCTAGGCATTTGGTAACAGGAAACAATTGTCACATTATTGGTCAGGATTTTTATACATTTAACCGCATTTCCGACGAGGGCATGTAATACTTATTTCGTCCACTTGGGGGAGCTCAGGTTACATGAGGAAAGCTTGGATTAAATCAAAGATCGTCTCTCCTTAGGAACCGGGGAATATTGTTGATTCATCCTTAAATTCAAGCTGGCGATTAAGAGTATAGTAAAACATTTCTTTGTCATCATTTCTAAAGGGATTTTGTAAGAAAGTATTATGAACAAGCATTGATTACATTAGATGAAGGAGTGTCTTGCTGAAAATAAAAACACTGCACAAGTAACTTCTTTCAGCACTAATATCAACAACAGATAGCAACAACAGTTAACATAACTGTTCAAATAGAGGCAAACGTATTCAGGCAACTAAAGATTTAATTAACTTAATTAAATGCTTTGAGTATTTGGAGACTGCAGTCCTTTGTCATCCAAAGTTCAGTGTCTGGAACATGTCACACTTAGGTGAGACAAGGAGTATCCTTTTGATGTGGTAATAAAACAAAGAATAAGGTCAGTTGCCACGGAAACGTGTGTGGGGGGGCCAGTTTTGATAGGCTGTTCAGGGAGATGCCAATGGCTGGCTCGTGTCCCTTTGTCAGTTTAACAGTCAGGCCCCGCGTTATCAGCTTCGGAATCAAAAGGGTGCCAGTTTTATGGTCGGGCTAGCACTTAGAGAAAGCAACTTTGACCCCTCCCCTTCTCTGGGGAGGAGAAAGGAATTTAGGGTAGCTCCACATTTATTCCATGTAAAATGCACAAATCCACACTGTTGTTCACTACAATAACTACAACATGATGCAGATTTGTTAAACATATGAACTGATGCTTTGTCAGGTCTGTCAGCAAGACAGCAGGACAACAACTTCTAAAATGTTTGTTTTCTGAATGGAGTTTGGATTGATCAGGGCTATGCTATGGTAACTTGGTCACAGTAACTGGAATAAAGTTAGACACATGTTTTCTGAACTCACCAGGTAGTTCAACCTTCTCGCTTTCTTTTCTCCAAGTAAAGTCCAATTTTGTCCGGTTTTTATATAAATATGAAGCTGTAGTCCGACAGAGCTAACACGCTAACAACAACAGTGGAACCGGATGTGCACGGAAACTAGCTGCTGAGAAGCTCCAGTGAAGATAAATCAACGTTGAAATCCCAAAAACTAAAGTAAAAAGCTAATTTAAAAAGCAGTTAACTCTGAGCTCCTCCCGTGAGTAAACGGCGTAGTTGTCAGAGCAGAATCCGACCGACTACGGGTGTTTATTGTCCAATGGTTTCAGCGCTGCTCCCTGCTCCTCCCCTAAGTTTAGCAGCTCTCAGCCGGCCAGCAGATTTTCAATCCCCTGCTCTGCCCGGCCCTCTCCACACATCGCTCTGAAGCCGTCGCTGACGTACGGACAATCACTGATAGGCCATTGCGACTCAGTGTCATGCAACTTCTTCGCTTCAGTTGAAAATATTCAACTAATATTCCTAAATGGCTAAATGACTAAATACCAATCCTAAATACAAAATACCCTATCCTAAATACCAAATGCCCAATCTTTAATATCAAATTCATTTTCGACAGTTATTGATTTAGACTTAGACCAGGACATGAAAACTGCATGTATAGAATTACCTGAAAAGGTTTGATGACCCAAAATAAAGTTTACAAAGTGTTTTTCCCATACGATTTTATTCAGGATTCATTTTTGTTTCTGGTGGTATCATCTGTCACTTGGCACACCTATAGGCCTATAGACCGTTTTAACAGCAATCATTTTGGCTTGCCAGTGTACACACTATCAGCCAGGAAGTGCCTCACCTAAATGAACACGTTTTTACCCTTGTGCTTACTGTGGAGGATAATGTGACCCAAAGAAAATAAAAATGAGAAAATGGCCAATGAGAAAAATTAACATAAACTATTTTTCCATTTTACTAATCCAGATAGTCAGGCCAATATGACAATATTCTGAATTTGATATGGGTCATGTACACAGCATATTCAGTTTGGAAATTCCCAATTATGCCTTAAGCAATATCCTCAGCGGCCCTAAAACCACGCATTCTAAAATCCATCAATTGACCCATCGCTAAGCTAAGCTCACTATTCTATAGTAATACTACTAAAATTATCCAAAAATCCTACAAAGATTGGGACTGATTAACCAGGGCCCCAAAGGAGGGAGGGACTCTGAAAATCCTGGAATGAAAAGTTAGTTTTTGTTTAATAAATAGGTCGAGAGACTGAACTTTGTATTACCTGGCATAAAAAAAAGAAAAAAGTGGAGGCTCTGACTCCAACTGAAGGCTTTATGTCTGCTGAATGTATAGACTACAGTTAATTAGCAACATGCATGCTAACTATAACAACTTTCTAGTGTTGTGTTTAGAGCTTGTTTCGCTTCCTCTGTGGCATACAAAAACAGCAAAGACAAGAAATAAATTGATCATATTAGTTTGACAAAATAATCTTACCCTACGATGGTCTATCTTCTAGCTTTTTATGGAGCTTACTAACACATATTTTATGATTTGAACAAGACTCAGACAGTGAACATACTCTTCATACACCTGCATCCCAAAAGTCAAATCATTCAGCTAATCAGAGGCAGTTTCATTTTATTATTTTTTATTTCAAGGAACTTTGCTTCATACAAAATGTTTAATATAGAAACAACTGCAGAATCCAAAGTCTGGCCAAGAAAAATTTAATCAGGCAAACAAACATTTCACTGAATCCCAAGACCCAATTAATGGAATGTTCCAGCTCTGCTGCACGGGGTGGAACTGTCAACAATGTTCAGTACTGTTTTTCATAGAAACATGTCTTTTCAGTAAACCCCACAGTTCATATAAAATATTAAAAATCAACAGGTAAATAACACATGGTATCTAAAATTACTTAGCTTTCTACATGCACATATATGGTTAGAACATGCAAACATCTGTATTTGCCACATCTACACTCCTAATGTCCATACTTGGGCACAGGTACATTTCCTCTGAAACAATACAGAGGCCACATAGTTAAAGAAGGTACAGGTATTTTGATGTTTTTTTGCCATAATGTGACAAAACATTTAAAATAATGAATGTATCTGCAGAAGAATGTGTTCCTGTCCTGACAAAAGGAATCACTTAACACAGTATTCAAGGTTGATTTGTGACCTAACAGCACACACCACGCTCCCATTTTGAGCCATGAGATTCCATTTGACATTGTCCAAGTCAGTAAATGTTATGCATGCAAATATATCTATTGCTTTTGTAATCCTAAATATTATATCTGTTGTCTTGTTTACACTTTGTGCCTTTATGCATTTTCTGTTTGCATGTTATTTTTTCATAGAATGTTCTATAAAACATTTAGTCACATGCATGCTGAAAACTGAATATGAACCAGCATGTAAAACTACAGAATGGATGGAGGAATGAGTTTGTCTTGTTGCATAGCCCTACTCTGTTGTCTTAAGCTTATATCCTGTTTCCTGTAGTGTGTGTCACTGTGGTTAAACAAGGTCCCTATTTTCCCCCATCTACCTGCTGAGGTAGATGGGGGAAAGTCTTTCAAATAACTTCTAGCCTTCTGCAAAATCTTTCCCTCATGTTGTATAAATCAGCCTACATACTGTATACCGTACAGATACAGTTTGAGGCATCAGCAGATTGTTGTGAAATTTTATATCTAGAAATCTGACAGTGGGAGGATTTCCTTTAAAACACAGATCAGCGAGGCAGCAGGGCAGGTAATCAGATCCACTTTCTGACCATTCTTAGATATCAATCTGTGGTATTCTGTACATTCCAGTAGTTGTTTTGTGATTTGTGTTGTAATATATCTTTTGAAGTGTAACTACATTCTTTGTAGTCTCACAGTGCCAGATTCTTTGAGACAGAATTTTGAACTTGATTTACATTCATAGGATTGAAATGTTTTGTGTGAAAGTTTTAGTGGCATCTTGTGGTGAGGGTTGCTCACACTTGCTACTTGGACGAAGTAAGTGTATAAATGTATTAATTCTTATGGCAATTGTAAATTCAGCAGTAAAAAACCTAACCTTGTACTTTTTTCTCCATGAGATTGTACATTATATCAATTTAATTTCTAAATCCAACAACAAAAAGGCTGTGAAAACTGTCAACATATGGTCCTCTTAATATCTTTATATATATAGACTATTGCTAACATTTTTATTATTAGTGTCTTCTTAAATATTTGTATACTGTTCTGTATACTTCTTTATGTCCCATGTACACCTTATTCCTCTTTTTGCAATAAAGAGGAGGGAAAAAATCAGATTTTTCCGCACACTGCACACCCCTCCCTTTCCAAGCGTGGAAGAGAAGCTATGGAGGCTGACACCCTCTGTTGGCTGTTGTGCTAAAAAATATGTGTGTTCCTCCCTTTGTCCAGATTTCACTTAAAGCAAAAAGGCATCAATTTCTTGCTTTCAATGAAAAGTGTGTATGTGGACATATTAGTTGTGTTCCATGTCCTGACTACATACTAATAGTTTACAATATGTACTAGATATATTGACTGATATTAGCTTAACACGGATATAAAGTAGCAGCATATATGTGGTCACTAAATGACAAGAAATGTCAGTACAGAAATACCAAAGATATATTTTAACTAATTTAGAATTCAGTCTGTCAGATCAGAGAGTAGTGACAAGTTGGTTTTTACATTGTTAAATGTCCTGTTCAGTACAAATCTTGGTGACAAAGATCTGTTATTAAAGAATAACTACATTTAACCAGTCCTTACCAAAAATGTTTTTATCTGCCAGACATAGGTTTATTGGATTTTCTAAACTCCAACATCGACAATGGTACAAAATCCCATATAGCATATATCCAGCAGTATATTGTTTTTGCAAATAATATACAAGAAATCAATGTACTTTACCATTTTGTACTAATAGGAAATTATGTAAGACGTGCATTAACAGATCAATCAAACTGAAAATTGTTCTTATATAATAACACTTATTTTTTTGTTTTCCAAGATCCTCAAGCTTCTTCAAGCCTCATTTCTTAAAATGGGTTTCACACTTGTGAGTAGCTCCTCCATTGTCATGTGTGAGATCCTGGGCTGAACATCCGTATGTAATAACTCAATTTAAAAACGTTCACTGATATTATCTGCAGAGTCCTAGTAGTCCTACTCCTGTGCTCAGCTTTATTTATTTATTTTTTTTAGCATTGCGAGTGCCAACAATGGTGATCAGGCCTTCCAACCCTCTAAAGCTGTGTTTCCACTGCATGGTATAGCTCGGCATGGCTCAACCTGTTCTTTTTTGGTTTTCCATTGTTTGTGGGATTATTATCTTTATTTGAGATCTTTCAATTTGAGAGCATGACTTTTGATTTCACATTCAGATTTTGTAATGCTTTCCCTCAACACCCTGCCTCATTCAAAAAGACCCTGCTTGTCCTTATTCTGCTTCTGCTCAAACAATGTGCTTGGACATGATATGATATATATATCATAGGAAATAGGCCTTTTGTGTACATAGAGAAAGTCTTAAATCTTTGAGTTCAGCTCATGATGAATGGGGGCAAAAACAAAAGTGTTGCGTTTTAATTTTGTTTAGTGTATATGCACGCCTGGATAGCTCAGTGGATGTAGCACTACAAACCATCTCTACTACAACCATAACCAAAACCAATGAGCTAATGTATGCCAACAGATGAACACCATAAGCCACAAAGAACATTATCCCATTATTCTAGAGGCCAAGATCTAGTAGAGAAGTTAGTCAGCTCTCAGAGTTACAGAAAGGTGCAAGGAACGAGCTACCTAAGAAATACAAAAAGCTGTCTATAACTGAGGCACTGGAGACAGCCAAACAAAGACTGAACAGTATCTGGAAGAACATATGGGAGAAGGAGGCATCACACAACACCAATGCTCAGTGGCTAGTGGATCTAAGAACAGATAAGGGCGTCACTTTGTGTTGAAAATTGGTGGGGTTCAGATTAGGGGTATGATGATACACTTGGATCACGAGGTAGCGATGATGCACAAGACCAAGAGGATAATATTTTAAACAAAATTGGAAATTGGCAAGCTGCTCACCGGCATAAAAATTCAGCTGGCAGATGACAATTCATATATGTAAAAATATAACAGAATATAATGCAGTAATCAGCTGATTGTTTTTTTAAACTTAAGTTACTTTTTTTGGACAATGCACATTTGTTTCTTCTATATTTAAATTGCATTGAAAGTTTTCTTATTGTGCAAATAAACCTTTCTCAAAGCAGTTTCATTTGTTAGTCACCTTTTTTGGTGCAAAGTATTTTCAGAACATTTTTAACAAATGCTTATTCAAAAGTGGTGGGGACATGTCCCCAGCGTCCCCAGTGTAAATGACACCTCTGAGAACAGATCACAGCAATCTCCCAGAACAAGATAGGCCTGATGAAGGGCTGGACAGCGTCAGGCTCTGACATGAATGATCCACACCTACTGGCTGAAGAAAATAACTGCACTCCATGAACACCTGGCAGCATAAATTAACCAACTGCTGATGGTTGGGACCCACCCAGAATGGTAACCCAAGGACAGACAGTCCTGATCATGAAGGATCTCCAAAAGGGAACAATCCCATTCAACTACCGGCCAATAACCTGCCTCTGCACAACATGGAAGCTCATTGCGGCTAAACTCTTCTCCTTGTTTGCTTCTGTAGCACAGCATGCTGCGTGCATCGTGTAATTCTTCTGCGCATGTGGGTCACTTTTAGGCTGCGGACAGTACACACTGCAGTCTGATATGGGCCATATTCAAACAGTAATGTGAACTTTAAAACAAAAAAATCGGATCTGGGAAAAAAACTGAATTGAGCATTAAGGCCTGCAGTGTGAACGTAGTCTAATAGCCTTCATCAAGAACTCAATGGGGCTGTGGAAAACAAGTGTGGAAGGCTTATTCAAAGCCTAAGTCACCATTAAGTGCGTAATATATCATTGTGATGCACTATCCGCCCTGCTCAGCCAGATCATCACAAAGAGTGGCTATGGATACCGGTTCCGGAGTGGAACAACCATGGATGACATCAAGCTGTATCCCAAGAATGGACTGATCCACACTACCAGGATATACAGCAACGACACTGGAATGTCATTCGGACTGGACAAGTATGGTCGGATGGTATCAAAAAGAGGGAAGATGATGATAACCGGACCCAAGCTTGAGGATGACACATACATGAGAGGGGAAGATATTTTATATATATATATTAGTGTTGGGCAACAATTCGCGATTTATCGCAGTTACGCACACAAATGAATAATGAATTGTAAAGTAGTGTATTGCGCACTTGTAATTTAAATGCACTGCTATATACACAAAAGTGCAATAACATGTGGTTTGCAAAACGCTTTAAACAAATAATGTGCTTTTTACCAGAAGTATTCCCTTTACTCAGCACCAATAAAATATCACCTAACCCTATACCTATAACCTAAACATTAATGTAATCAAATCAAATATTAACCCAAAGCTATTTGCCACTGCCAGGGCATTACCTTTTATCTAGCTTGTTAAAACAAGTTACCATCAGAGTCCAGTTTTCTTATATATTTTTTTCTGAACAGGTATTAGGTATCTTTTATCAGGAAGCAGCAGAAATACTATACCAACATGGTGCGTTCCATTTGACATGGGAAGTCAGAATTTCCGAGTTTCCAGTTGGTCAGTCCCGTATGTTCAGTAGGGTTGGGACGTCAACATTCAAACATCGGGATGGACGACGGCAGGGGGCTGGGGGTGTAGCGGTCGTCTTATGCGCATGTGTTCACTGGCACAGACTTTACTTGGTTAAAAACTTGAAATGACGTTACAAGTCGCGGTCGATATTTTACAAGCACGGACCAGGTAACGTTAAAGCAACATTGAACTCACAGTGTGCAGATTTTGGTTTCGGCTGTTTGAGTTGTTTGATAGGCAGCGTCACTAACAAGCAAGCTGCTCACCTGCTGCAGTGATAACGGATCGCGGGTGGAAAAATACGGAAAAGAGATGACAGCGTAGTCTGCTGAAGCCTAATTAATGCGATAATAACGCGTTAACTTGCCCAGCCCTAATACACACGCGCGCGCGCGCGCACACACACACACACACACAGTCACAGGAAGAAGTATGTGATCCCTTTGGAATTACCTGACTCATAACAACCTCACCTAACTCATAACAATAGACAAAAACAGTCTGTTTAAATTAATAGCATACAAACAATTATATGTTTTTATGTATTTATTGAATATACCATGTTGAGAAAGTGAGCGATAGGGAGTGGCAGAGAGTGACTGAATGAGTGGAGCAGTGATGTTGTCAGTTTAGCAGTAAATGTAGAGTGTAGCTTACAGTTTGTCATCGAATAAAGGCTGCAGTTTCTCGAGATAAAAGTAAAGCTCCTGTGTGAGTGTTGCCAATTACTGGAAAAGTGAAGGGGTTTATGGCATTGTCACTTTCAAGATGATGTCAGGCAGTTTCA
The DNA here is from genome assembly GCF_014851395.1 of Micropterus salmoides. Lineage (NCBI taxonomy): Eukaryota > Metazoa > Chordata > Actinopteri > Centrarchiformes > Centrarchidae > Micropterus > Micropterus salmoides. The sequence continues at coordinate 2,850,384 of NW_024044459.1, forward strand.
CAGTCGGCCTGTGGGTACTATCTGAAGTGGAAGTAAAGAAAGTATTTGGTACCAAAAGTCAAGTCAAGTTGAGCCGTACCATGCAGTGGAAACACAGCATACATTTTTTTCCCTGCATTGTATTGTCCATCAACAACACTTCAAAAATTCAAGCTGATTTAGTATGCATACTGAAATCTTTCAGTATACTTAATTTATTCCAGTGTAAACACAAACGACATACACAAAACCTGCTTAGAATTAGTATGTGGAATGGAACTGAGACACAGGTAATAATGCTTACTCATTGTGGTTTCTTTTCTTTTAATGTGGGTGGAGAAGTAAGTCACTTTGCCTCTTTTACAATCAGTTGCTTGCCTGTGTGAACACCAGTGCAAGCTAGCAGCTCTAGAAAAAGACCTTTTCCATTCTGACACCAAAGCCTGATGTTTAATGAGTAAATTAGAGCGCTGTAACATTTCCAGCTTTCAATCTCCATGGTACAGTAGCTGCTGGAAATATCTTGGCATGACATTACATCAATTTTTGCTCGTGAAGATTGATTGAGAGTGTGAAAAAACCCAGTGATGCAACATATAACCACAACAGTTCATACACGCTCCCACCCCTTCAGACTCCAGCTGACCAACATACACATAGAAGTCCAAACATTACAGGAGCTTACAAAACGTACACTGTTACATCCTTACCAATAAATACAAAAAAAAGAATCTCCACAAGGTGGTCATAGCAGATAGCTCTGCTATACCAGCCCTACCATCTAAACATGCACAATGTGTTACATGCATTAATGTAACTGGATTGATATAATTATGCAGTTCATAGTTGTTAAATGCCCACATTGCATTTCTACAATGTTGATTCTTGCTCCTCCAACCATACATGACTCTGTTTATCAAAAACAAAAAAAATAACTGATTTTCAGAAGTTCATTCTTCCATTCCTGTCTTTTAAGCGTAGGTATTGTTTCTCTGCTTGCAGATAAGGCTTTCTGTACATCATGTTTTCCTGCAGAGCTACATACAGAATGAACCAAACATCTACTCAAGTGTGGATGCATTAGAAAACAGTTGACACTGCATCTTTTTCTACAGTATATCTAAAAAGGATAGGCACTTTGTTTTAAAACATAGCAAAGAACTCAAGTAAGAAACATTAGACCTGAAACCATGGCAGACTGTAAGCAGTTCACAAAAAACACACCTTACAAAAAATGCATATAATGAAAAGAGGACATCTATAAGGACATTTTATATAAAACAAATCAGTCATGTACTTTTTACTACTGTACTTCTCTCTTGAAGTTTTTAAGAAATGTTTAACAGACAAAACAACCATCGCTGTGACAGTACGTCATCTGTTCGATTGACACAAAGGGAATGTCATAAAGGATTGGACATAATCATGGAATGTCCTAACTAAACAAGAACAACACAGCAGTACAGTGTCATAATGTCAGTGTCATTTTAAACGACCATTTCACTATTGATCTGCCTTCCGTCCTGTTTCCATGCTATACTGACTCTCAAACACACTTCAAACCTTCAGCTGCTACTAGAATCAATAAATAACTTACATCTTTAAAAAACACAATGGATTGTTATACAGTGTGTTGTGCAGTTGGCTGTAATAATGTGGAAAAAGGTAAAATGTTGCTGATAAAGAAAACACAACTCATTTTGAATGTGGTATTGTCTTTAGCCATATTCATATTATTGTGCTTTTGCATGCGCCTCTTCCATTCTTGTGTATGTGCTGCACAGAGTGAAGCCCAAAACTGCTGTTTGGGTCTCTGCAGTGATCTGACTACAGTAAGCAATGTTCACACTGTAGCACGTACATCTTTGCATGATGATAGGTTACAAAACTAGCAAATGCCGGTAGTTAGAATCTAATATTAAAGCTGCACTTATTTACAATGGACAAAATATGTACGTGTAATGTGAAATGTGTGACAAACCCACAGAGAATTATCACCAACTCTGCGGTTGCCTTTAACCACAGGAGCTTTAGCTTCTCTCAGGTCATTGTTTTGGTTTGACACAAACTTTGTCATTGTGTTGTCATTGTTATTGATGTGATTCAGTCCCACCACTCTCATCAACCTTGTTTCCAGCAGCAGCAGGCAGCTGCAGTGAAAAAGCTCTGATAAACCCACTGTACACTACCTGCTTAGTACACCAGCAGACAGACACAGAGACTAGAAGGTGGACATTTAGCAGCTAAAGAGCCAGATGTTGGTGGAGATCAAACCAGAGCTACAAGGAGAGCCACTACTGGACTTACATTCTCAGGTAGTCAGAAACTCAAAGTTAGTGATATTGTTGCTTTGTGTCTGCTGTATGTGTAATTAGGCTACTGTTTGCTTACATGGTAGCCTTATCAATGTTATAAGATATGTCAACGTTATGTTTATAGCTTTTTGTCCTGCCCCAATTGGCAGAATAAAAACAATTAATGCAGCTTTTTGCAAATTGCTTTTAGCAAAATTAAGCCAAACAGTTAGCTGCATAGACCCCCTGCTCCCGTTGAAGAATCCTGTTTGGAGCAAAGCAGCATGCGCAATGCATGACCCTCATTTTTTTTGCATTAAAGTGAATAAAGATTTAATGCTCAGTAATTAGAAACAAATCACCCTGAAGTGAAACAGCAAAATAAATCAGCACTTCTGTTTACTTGAATGGTTTCCCTGAAATACAGACTGGAGTTATGAATGACACAGCAGGTCTGGTGGTCAAGAGATATAATCTTCTTGTATAGTCTAGTCTATAGTGTTCATCATGTAAAGCTGTTTGAGTGTCAATATAGTGGTGTCAATAAAACACAGAAGTCAAAGCAAAATCAAGAACAGCTACTGCAAGACACCTCATATTGGCCGACTCTATTGTTTCATAATGCTACATGTCCTTTGATAAAGACGACACATTCAAATAATCCACTTCCAGCTTTCTCTCTGTTCTCCCTAAGCGTTGCTCTCCGAGTTAGAATTAAAATACAGCATAAAACACACACAATGACAATGTAAACTAAATCCTTCAAAGAAGATGATAAAACTCATCACAATTCCTCAAATATGCATTCTAAAGGTTATTTTAAAGCCATGCTAGCACCATTCGTCTGCCTCTGCCTCCTGGTAATACCTGGATGCCCTGAAGCCAGAGCCTGGGCTGGTCCTGCCCCCGAAGCTGAAGTGGTACCCGTTGGGGACCCCAAGGTTCTGTGGAGCAGGAGACAGGGCTCCCATAATGCGAGGCAGTGTGGTCCGAGATGAATGTCCGGCACGGGGGCTGGACAGTGACACCGCATCCTGGAAGACATCCAGCTGGTCTCGGAGGCTGCCATACAGGCTGCCCAGGTCCTCACCGTGGCCCTGGCCCTGGCCCAGGAAAGGTTCTGAGCTAATACGAGTGACAGGAGAGGGAAAGTGGCGGGAGCTGCTGCGCTGGACAGAGTTGTGCTCTGACAAGCCACGGCTCAGCTGGCCGGGACTCAGAGACGCCTGACTGGACACAAAGTGCACGGGTGATGAATTGGCAGTCTTAAAGGCCACCCCAGGCTGCAGGGCAAGCGGGGTCTGGGGGAGCTGCCGACGTCCGCGACTTGGCGTGCTGGAACTGGAGCTCAATGTCACTGGGCTGCCTTTAACCCAACCACTGCCCTAGATGAAAATTGGACAAACAATTTGAACGATGAGGAAAAAATGGAATAGAGGAAAGGAAAAGAGAAGGAAACAGAGACAGGGAAAGGAAAGAGACACCAAAATGTTTCATGTGATGATGCAATAGATGGCAGAAAACAGATAAGGGTGAAAATATAGACACAGGAGACAGAATGAAAGAACAAGCACTAATGCAAATATAATGACAGACAGACAAAATGGATGGAAAATGAGGATAAGAGAAAGTGGGAAAAGAAGTGAAAGGCCATGAGAGGCTGCACTAAAGGCAGACAGAGGAGAAAGTAGCAGTAAGAGCATGCAGAGGAATCGCAACAGTCTGCATTCAATTTCACTTTTAATTCTCTCTTTCTCATAAACTGTTGCAACAGCAACTGGCAGATAAATCTCTTCCCATTTTAGTGGAGCATCTGAACAGGACACACAGACTAACAGTCTCTATAATGTTTTACTGATATCACAAGAGAACAGGATGTTGTCACTATCTGATATGATGATTTAAAATAATGTCAAACTGGATAAAGCCAGAAGGTATAAAAACTGAATGAGAAGTGTCAGAAGTTACTGTAGGAATATGTTAAGATATTACACTGGTTTTATTATCAATTTAATGTTAATCTGGCTATTAAGTTACTAACTCACTGGATCTGTGTTTAAGTTGCTGTAGGAAAATTATAGGAATAGACTATAATATTTGTCTCATCTAATAGCTCTGTGACTGTCACGTAACTACTTTAGACGTTATTTAGTCTTACCTTATGTTAAATCATTCCCTCATTACTTCTGTCACAGTGCAGCACTCCTCTGATTGCACATCATTGACAGCTGTTCTATTAACATTTAGGGTCTGAGCATGAAAAGTGACCCTATTGGAACCTATTGGAACTGAATGAATTATTTTCCTGTTTCATGGCAAATCATCAATTTTTGATGCCACACACAGTGAAAACTTACAATTTTTCAAAGAAGTTGATTGGATTAATTGTCTAGGAGGAGTTTTATGGAGCCATTAAATGCAAAATGGCAGCCTTTCTGCTCCAAGATGCTTTTATGTACGTCTGGACATGATACATCTGCTACAAAATCGCATTTGTGACCCGAACATGCTCGAAAACTCACAAAACTTTGCACACACGACAGATGGGGCAACAATTTACATGTTATAGATATTATTATTATTATTATTGTTTTTTCATGCATGGGTGTGGCAAAATGGCTTGCTAGTGCCCACTAAAGAGCAGGTCTCGCGAAAGGTTTCCCGAGACATATGAAATTTTTGTAGCAGATGTATCATGTCCAGATGTACTCCAAACTAAAAAAACTGAAAACACTTTAGAAATCCCCTTAACCAGTCTTTAGATGAGGGTCTAAACCCTACTTTACATGCCTGTGCCATCCCACCTGCTTGTTGGTGGTTTCCTGTCCCTCACCAGGGGAGGCAGCACAGCTGGCGGTGGCAGATTTGTTGTGGCAGTGTTCCCGACTGCAGTAGCGATCGCAGGAGTAGTAGCGCTGCTTGTCTGTCGAGGAGTGGTGGTGTTTCCTCTCATGGGAGCGTCCGCGGTCATGGCCTCGCTCTCTGGAGGCAGCTGGGTCAGACGCTGGCTCTCCTGGTGGACCTATGGAGGAGGACAATATTGCAGGGGGAAAGGTAACTTTTCTCTATTCTAGACAGCACTAGCTAGTCCTGACCTGTGACTTGGGTTCATAAAGGCTTTGAGTCTTCTTGTCAAGGCATTTATTTCTGTTCAGTAAGAAGCAACAATCTTAAGTCAGCATTCATAGCAGTCATTTTTACTTGTCATAGAAGGAAAAGCACAGGTGTTTCTAATGGAAATATTGGTTGTTTTGCTCTATTCAAAAGTCCTAGTAAGTAATGACAGCTTAACAGTGAGCCAGCACTTAAAATACCAGGATCCTGAAACTGAATGGAATTCAGCCAAATTCTTGAAGTTGTACTGCACTGGGCGGTTAGGGTCTCTTAGTTCCATGTGATGTGCATGTTCCTTGCATTGTAGCGTTTGCTATTGGTGTATGAATGTGTGTGAATTAAGATTAAGATACTTTATTAATCCTGCAAACTCAATGTTTTCACTCTGTTATTATGTTAGTATTTACAGTGCCTTGCGAAAGTATTCGGCCCCCTTGAACTTTTCGACCTTTTGCCACATTTCAGGCTTCAAACATAAAGATATAAAACTGTAATTTTTTGTGAAGAATCAACAACAAGTGGGACACAATTATGAAGTGGAATGAAATTTATTGGATATTTCAAACCTTTTTAACAAATAAAAAACTGAAAAATTGGTCGTGCAAAATTATTCAGCCCCTTTACTTTCAGTGCAGCAAACTCTCTCCAGAAGTTCAGTGAGGATCTCTGAATGATCCAATGTTGACCTAAATGACTAATGATGAAATAGAATCCACCTATGTGAAATCAAGTCTCCGTATAAATGCACCTGCTCTGTGATAGTCTCAGAGGTCCGTTTAAAGCGCAGAGAGCATCATGAAGAACAAGGAACACACCAGGCAGGTCCGAGATACTGTTGTGGAGAAGTTTAAAGCCGGATTTGAATACAAAAAGATTTCCCAAGCTTTAAACATCCCAAGGAGCACTGTGCAAGCGATAATATTGAAATGGAAGGAGTATCAGACCACTGCAAATCTACGAAGACCCGGCCGTCCCTCTAAACTTTCAGCTCATACAAGGAGAAGACTGATCAGAGATGCAGCCAAGAGGCCCATGATCACTCTGGATGAACTGCAGAGATCTACAGCTGAGGTGGGAGACTCTGTCCATAGGACAACAATCAGTCGTATACTGCACAAATCTGGCCTTTATGGAAGAGTGGCAAGAAGAAAGCCATTTCTTAAAGATATCCATAAAAAGTCTCGTTTAAAGTTTGCCACAAGCCACCTGGGAGACACACCAAACATGTGGAAGAAGGTGCTCTGGTCAGATGAAACCAAAATCGAACTTTTTGGCAACAATGCAAAACGTTATGTCTGGCGTAAAGGCAGCACAGCTCATCACCCTGAACACACCATCCCCACTGTCAAACATGGTGGTGGCAGCATCATGGTTTGGGCCTGCTTTTCTTCAGCAGGGACAGGGAAGATGGTTAAAATTGATGGGAAGATGGATGGAGCCAAATACAGGACCATTCTGGAAGAAAACCTGATGGAGTCTGCAAAAGACCTGAGACTGGGACGGAGATTTGTCTTCCAACAAGACAATGATCCAAAACATAAAGCAAAATCTACACTGGAATGGTTCACAAATAAACATATCCAGGTGTTAGAATGGCCAGGTCAAAGTCCAGACCTGAATCCAATCGAGAATCTGTGGAAAGAACTGAAAACTGCTGTTCACAAACGCTCTCCATCCAACCTCACTGAGCTCGAGCTGTTTTGCAAGGAGGAATGGGCAAAAATTTCAGTCTCTCGATGTGCAAAACTGATAGAGACGTACCCCAAGCGACTTACAGCTGTAATCGCAGCAAAAGGTGGCGCTACAAAGTATTAACTTAAGGGGGCTGAATAATTTTGCACGCCCAATTTTTCAGTTTTTTATTTGTTAAAAAAGTTTGAAATATCCAATAAATTTCGTTCCACTTCATGATTGTGTCCCACTTGTTGTTGGTTCTTAACAAAAAATTACAGTTTCATATCTTTATGTTTGAAGCCTGAAATGTGACAAAAGGTCGAAAAGTTCAAGGGGGCCGAATACTTTCGCAAGGCACTGTACACACAGGTCCGAAAGACACATGCACATGCACAAACAGGACCCATAGCAACACACGGAGAGATGTCAGAGTAAGGGGGCTGCCACTCAGTGCGGCGCTCCGAGCAGTTGGAGGTTCAGGGGCTTGCTCAAGGCGTCCTTTGGCAGTGCCCAGGAGGTGAACTGGCACCTCTCCAGCTACCATGCAACCCTCCAGTTCCCAGCCTAATCCTTACTGACGGAGCTACTGTCACCCCCATAATGGGGTGGATGTGGAATGTACTGTACTTTGAATGGTCAGACGTCTAGAGAAGCACAGAGTACAGTACCATCCATTTAATATTGTCATCACCATAGATAATGGGATCTTTAAAGTCTTAAAGTCTGTATTTAAATTATTTGAATACAGATATATTAACATTTACAACTGCAGATTTGATGGATTAATGTGAGAACCATTTACTTTTGACTTAATGATGTTCATAATTAGATGATTTACTAAGTGATTAATGGGGACAACAGTAATGTAATTCATCCAGGCAATTGCGCACCGTCACAATACGTCCACTAAAAATCTGGCCATATCTTACGTATCACGTTGTAACTTTAAACAATACTACAGAAGTAGTCAAAGCACATTAATACTTAATTATTAATATAACAAATAGTTCACTGATCTTGCTATGGATGTTAAAATAGAAATTATGTACTGTTTTACCAGAGTATGCTTGCTTGCTCATTTGTGTAATTGTATCCCTTTCTTTTCTTGCCTTACATGTGTAACTATAACAAAATACCTCCTGCAGGGGATTCCACTGAGGAAAGTCTAAAAGTCTAAACCTTTTTAAAGAGCATATCTAACAGATGTGACTTCAGGATACAGGGTGTATATACTGTGCTCTCTAGACTGTGAGTGCTAACTAACCAGCAAAGCCGGGTGGTTGTCCACAGAGAGGTTTATCCAAGGACCGCTGCCTCTTCTCTCTGTCTTTATCTCTGTCTCTGCGGTGGTGGCAGCGGCGGCGGTGGTGGTGGTGATGGTGGTGGTGAGGTCGGTCCTGGGCGGGTTTCTCCAGGGTGTAGTCTCTCAGGTTGACCTCCTGGGGATGCTGTGGGGCCACAGTGGAGGCTGAGCGCTTCATAGGGCTGGCATCAGGGACAGACTGAAGGAGGAGTGAGAGAGACAAAGAAGCTCACTGTGACAAAAGGTTTTCATCCAGCAAGAAAGTACTTTCATATAGCTCCAGATTCTAACTCTGACTACTAATGATTATACACCTGGTTCTCTTTATTGTGTACTCCAAGTACTGTATGCAGTGAAACACTAGTAGTGAGCAGGGCCTAAATGTTTTTACTCCTCCAGATTGTACAGTATGTTGACATTCATTATACCATGTCATTAAAGACAAAAGATTGATGCATTAGACCAGAAATTAGATAATTTGAACATCAGGTTGTTGGAAAATTGACTGTTGACACACTGAACAGCAAAGGGAATAAAACAGCTTATGTAAGATTTACATAAATATTGCAGAAGTGGGAACAGCTGGCCAGCCTGCACCTACAGCTCTGACTTAACATTTTCATTTTCTATTGAAGAATGAATGAACAATATAGTACCATCCAAAGCAGTAGGAGATAATTCATCAAAGGTAACACTTAATTCACTGTCCACTGACATTCTGTTGGGTCATCTGGAGCAGAACCATTGACTCACTACGTTTTAGTATTTCTAAAAACCTGGCTACTGCTCTGTCTGGACCCTATGTATTTTTCTATTGTGTTATCATGTGAAGATTAAACTGATAAACCTGTCTCACATTATAGATTTTGACAACCTGCACCTCTCAGGTTGCACCACCCGTGAACGCCAATTCCTTCATTCTGGAGGTTTTTTTAAAACTGCATTGAACTGAACCCTGAGTGGAAATTTGAGTTGTGTTTATCATTTTGTCGATATGATACACTTGTTGCATTTTATAGCTGAGTTGTGGTTTTTATTAGAGTACACTGGTTATTTGAATCAGTGTGAGGGTCCATATCATGATATGTGTCCTTTGTGACATTTGGTGGGTCAAAATGTACATTTTTGCATAAACATAAAATATCTTATGTCAGGGGAGACACCTGACTGGCACCCCAACAAGCGCCCGTAAGTCAAACTGTCACATGTTTGAGGTAATTATGTGCTCTGATCATATGAAGATGGAAATACAATGCTCACACTGTAAGAAGATATGCTGGTAATGTGCAGTGCAGTCTATCAAAGTGTATTTTCTGTCTGATACTAGGCACTTGGGGGTGTCAAAGTTGGCGGTTTCCAAGAGGGACTTTAAGGTGTAGTGCATTAAACAAATCAGGCTCATGATCCAGAACAACACTACACCTAGTTGTATGGTGATATGTTTTGCAATTCGTAATTTAGAGGATTGTTGAGAACATTTTACCAACTACAAAGAAATAGCCTTGCAGTTACAGAGAGCATAAGAAGTCTGCAACAAATGCCTGCATTATTAAATTATTTGTTTGCTGCTGTTTTACAACTGACACGTACTCCAGACCAACACCAACATGAAACTGACGGTGCTCCATGAAGTACCATATCCAGGTAGAAAATTGAAAGGGTTTGTTGTCTTTTTACTTGCTGACTGTATGACCAATAATCAAACAATATTTTCACCACATGAATTTTGTTTACACTTTCTAGACAATTTGAGTTTTGTCTTTGTGAACACAAAAGGACCAGATGGGAAATTGAAACAATGTATCATCCTCACACTGGTTCAATTTAGGAACTGAACTTTTAGGTGAGAACCCGCCCTTAAACTATTTCAACTAAAATATGCATCTTGTAAAATTTCCAGTATTTTACATTCTGAAAAGAGGGGCATCTAGTAACATAGATGTCCATTAATATGTTGGGAGACAATCCAGTAAGTGATTAAGTTTTAAAAGAAATACATGGTTAAAAGGACCAAACAACCTTTTCCTTAGAAAGTAGAACTGTGTGTCAGATTATTAAAAAAAGGGGAAAAAACCCCACAACAAGAAAGCACCTACTCGTGAGTGCTGTACATAAAAAAAACATTTTGACCGTACTTTAGTAAGTCTTTTCATTTGCAGGCAAAGTAAAAAAATATTACATAAACTTATTAACTGTATCAGCTCACTCCTCTATTGTGGGGGAGTCAGGAAGTAGCCAGTGCCTAGTGATGTTTTTTTTACAAGCATATATCATAACACTAAATAAACATTAATTGAAAGTAAACTTTTTCCAAAATAAAATGGCAAAATTGGAAAGGTACTTTCCTATTACAGTTTTTCTCAATTGCAAAACACTATAACCAGGCTTTTGAACTAAAATTTCAAAACCATAACTCCATCTTTCAAAAAGCCCACCCATTTCCCTAAACTCTACACACAAACCCCTTCATTTCTCATTGCCACCATGTGGTCATTGAGAAAACACTGACATTCTATATTGTTCACTCAGGTCAGCACAGCTTAAGCTCAGTTAGCACACATCTACCCAGGTGGAAACACAGTCACCAGTCATAACTGACACACACACACACCAATCAGAACCTTCAACAGATAGATAAAAGGGCCAGAGTCAGTTCATTCAGTTTTGGAACAACGGATCCAGCGAAATCTGAAGGAAGAGGTAGAGGACACCAGAAAGGAGGAGGAGGAGGAAGAGCAGTATGGAGAGGAGGAAGAGGTGAAGGAAGAGGAACAGTAGGAGTTGGAGGAGGAGATGGGATAGGAGGAAGATGAGAAGATGGATCAGGAGGAGGCGGAGCAGGAGTAGGGCGGAAGAGGAGGTAAAGGGAGGAGGAGTAGGGAAAAGGAGGAGGTGGAAAAAGAGGTAGAAGACGAGAATCTCTGGCCTGTCCCAGACCAAAGACCGGAATAATTTGTTGTTTGATGTGTTGTACTGTACAGTAGGAGGAATAAAAATGTGTGCAAATGTTTACGTTTGTTGTGTTCATTATGTGAATATGTGAATCCTCTCAGGTTTTCTGCTTTGGGGTAATACAAAAATCTAATTAGACACTTCCATCCAAATCCTCTCCATGTATGCGAGTTGATGCACTTCCAGTCAAAGTCACAATAGCTGTACCATTCCTCCTTTGAAATCTCAGTTGCCTTTGTTTTCCTATTTATTTGTGGTATATTAACCAATGCAGGTTCATGTGATCATCACCATCACATATTTTAATGTATTTGGATTTGATCTTCTAGTATTGTGGAATTAAGACAAACAAGTGTTGTGTGACAGCATGTACATATAGCTACACGGGTCCCTGGAGAGTGGCGTGAGTGGTTTCTCTGTTATGCAGAAGAGGGGTAAAGGCCAGACAAATTGAAAGAAAAAACAGCAGAGAAAGAAAAAAGGAATATTAAGAAAGATCCGCAGCAGCTACAGTATGTGGTTAGAGATGTGTAAAAGAGCAGGAGGTGGAATTTTACCAACTAGATATAGTTGGGCTTATTTGACCGTGGATTGCTGCCTCTGGGTCTGAGTTGCTGACCCAATTGAAGAAGTTCAAGTATTTCTGGATCTTGTTCACAAGTGAGGGTGAAATGTAACGTGAAATCAACATGTGGATAGGTGGGTGCAGAGTTGGGAGGATTACTTTAAAAATATAATCTGGTACAATTACTAATTACGTGTTTAAAAATGTAATCACTAACGTCATCCAAGTACCACAAAATGAAAGTAATATAATCAGATTACTTTTAGTTACTTCTGGATTACTTCAATGCCAAATAGCCTAATGAGGACAAGATAAGTATCAATGATGTGTTGTCTGTTTAGTGTATTTTTAGAGAAACAGAATAACAAAATCAAACAAAAAAGCCCAGTGAGATGTGCAACCACTGGTCAAATTAGCTTACTCTGTCCGAGCTTAGTGCTCAGGGGTAGTGTTAGTGTTTACCAAAGACTGTATAAAGGTCTTTACACCTTTACTCAAGCACTGAAGGTTTTCAGGCCAGGGGCTGGGTGGCCCAGCAGGGAATGATGGAGGGGTGCGGCACCTGACTGGGAGCCGAACCCGGGCGAGCAGGCAACGAAACCTCACTCAGCAGCTTTCCCAGTGAACACAGTATCAACAGGACCAAACACAGCCTCAGAGACCAAGAGGGAATCCACGACTGAGGTGATTTACTCAAAGCTTCTTCATAGACATAAGAACTTGATGGATAGCTTTACTTTTTGCTAAACCGCTAACTGTAGTCAGTCAGTTAGCCGTGTGCCAAGAGCGGCAAGAAAACAACCTCGGTACTGTATTCCCAGTGGTCAAATTGTCGGACTCGGAGGCTGTGCTACAGAGTCTGCATGACGGGGTAGGGGCATAGCACACATTCTGAATGTAAACGGCAATCAATATCTGCGTCACGTCCCTTTCTAGCTTTGTGTTTTTACAGAAACACGTACATATTGGTATATGTACCATATGTACATATAGACTGTATATAAAAAAACATACAGAGGAATACAGAATAGCACTGTGTAGTGAACAACGGTGTGGATTTGTGCATTTTATATTGAATAAATTTGGAGCTACTCTAAATTCCTTTATCCTCCCCAGAGAAGAAGGGGGGGGGGGGTCAAAGTTGCTTTCTCTAAGTGCTAGCCCGACCATAAAACTGGCACTATTTTGATTCCGAAGCTGATAACGCGGGGCCTGACTGTTAAACTGACAAAGGGACACGAACCAGCCATCGGCCTCTCCCTGAACATCAAAACTGGCCCCCCCCACATGTTTCCGTGGCAACTGACCTTATTCTTTGTTTTATTACCACATCAAAGGGATACTCCTTGTCTCACCTAGGTGTGACATGGTCCAGAAGCCAAACTTCGGATGACAAATGACTGCAGTCTCCAAAGACTCAAAGCGTTTAATTAAATCTTTAGTTACCTGATTACGTTTGCCTCTATTTGAGTAGTTATGTTAACTGTTGTTGCTATCCGTTGTTGATATTAGTGCTGAAAAGAAAGTTACTTGTGCAGTGTTTTTATTTTCAGCAAGACACTCCTTCATCTAATGTAATCCAAGCTTTCCTCATGTAACCTGAGCTCCCCCAAGTGGACGAAATAAGTATTACATGCCCTCATCGGAAATGCCGTTAAATGTATAAATATCCTGACCAATAATGTGACAATTGTTTCCTGTTACCAAATGCTTAGAACAGTACAACCGTTCGACCATTGAGGTTCGATTGTGGAAAATATTTGATTATAATACGCGCAAATAGATTTGTTTTTAGACATTAAGTTTAGAAAGGCAGTCTCCTGAGACGCCCCCTGGGGAACCACGCCCCAGGCAACAAAAGAGCGACTCGCGCGCTCTTCTCTTCGCTGTTGGCTCTCTTCCACTCTGCTCGGCCCTCTGGACGCTTCGGCACACAGGAAACGCCCTCAGACTCAGCCAGCGAGACCGGCCTTTTGTTCGCTTGAAGCTACACCCTGAAGTGCCGAGACATCGATCTGCCTTCAGTTTGTTTTATTTTCTTTATTTCTTTTGTTTGTTAAAGTTATCAGTCCGTTAAGTTACACTGGACCAATTCAGGAACGACCAAGTTCCATTTTAAGCCTTTTTCGTCGAGCCAACTTCACCGAGGTCAGACCAAGCCACGTGGTCTCGCCAGCTACGACGAAGGAAACCTGAAAACAGCCGAATTGCCAGACGGAGGAGGCGTTTTCAATCAGACACGGAGAACCCCGGAGAATCCCTAGCAAAAAGCCAGGATCAGGCAGGTAGCGTGGGACCCATGCAACAGGCCAAAAGCAGGCTGTCGACAAGCAGTAAGACTTAACACACGTTCTGTGATCAGATGTCCATTTAACTCCTAAAATCATAGCATTAGTTTACTTTCATTAGCTCTTCTATGCCGTATGAGTCAAATGCTTCCCACAATCGAACCTCCAGGCTCATTGTTCAGCAAATGTTTATGTTCCCTGTATCCAACCATCATCTTATCACATTAGTTAGAGAATAAATTCACTGTAATATAATCAAGAGCTGTGTGTGATGCCTATTTCTAGTTCCTGCCAAGAGAATTGACCCTTTAGATATGAGACTGACTGATTTAAGATAATTGAGCGATTATTAACTAACTGATCACTAGTAATAATTGTATAATTATTCAAAACTACCTAGAGGTCCGGAGACTCTAGGATTATAACAACTCCGGTGGTGCCCTGAAACGAGGAATAAATTTTGATTTTATGAATCTTAAAAATTCATAATTGGGTATCAATTCTCATAAATTTATTAAAATGCATAACTATAAAATTTAGGTCTGCTACAACTGCGTTATCTGTTTCATGAAAACCTTCTGCTTAAAGTAATCCCTGTGAGGAATCTCTGATTTTTCAAAATGTACCTGTAATCTTATATGTATATGGAGGGATTATTGGGTCGTCTCAGGAATGTTGCTGGGGAGAGGCATGTCTGGACTACCATGACTAAAATGCTGACACCACAGCCAGGTTCCAGGTAAGGTACAAGCTACATTTATTTTGTTTAACAAAGGGCTGCACAATGATATGAAACTCCCTTTACACTACAGCACATTTCCAAAAATATTTAAAATTAGAATGGGATAAATACAATATTCATTTGCTTTTAAGCATATATTATACAAAGGTAGTGTTATGATAAGCAGCAGAAAATGGATGGAAGGGTGGGCATTTGGGTTATCTGACAAAATGCATCAGCTATTATGATTTCTCGCATCTTGCACATAAAATCTGCAGAATAACTACAGCTGTCAGTTAAACGTCATGGAGGAAATCATTGGATGCTGTACTGTTCTGTGATTTTCGTTACATGTTTCATCATCTGCCAATAAGACATCTATTGTTGCTATCATACTCAGTCAGCAGGCAGTTCCTAAAAGTCAAGCATTAATTGAATTGGTTCAAGAATGTCCTGCCCTCTGTTCCAAAAGGTGAGAAAAACAAGAACCAGTCAACAAGGTAACCCCTCATCGTTGTTCTTTACTTCCTTTCATTAATCCCCCACAGATTCTCTCTTCTATAGTAACCCAATTACTGTCCCAGTCAATCTTGGGCCCAAAGCCATTTGGAGCCACTATCATCGGTTGGCAGCACAAGAAAAAACAATAATGGACAAATAGCTGACGGCGTCTCAATATCTAATCAGATTACTCTGCACTTATCTGCAGTGAGAGTAGGATCAACAAGCGCTCTTCCAATTGGGCTGTGAAAGGAATTTACTTTAAATGCACAAATTCGAAAGAGAGAGAGAGAGAGATCATTGCTTATTACCATCCATCCATCTATCCATCGTCAACCGCTTATCCTGCGCACAGGGTCGCGGGGGGGCTGGAGCCAGTCCCAGCTGACATCGGGCGCAAGGCGGGGTACACCCTGGACAGGTCGCCAGGCCATCGCAGGGCCACACATAGACGAACAACCACTCACGCTCACACTCACACCTAAGGACAATTTAGGGTAACCAATCAACCTAGCCTGCATGTTTTTGGACGGTGGGAGGAAGCCGGAGCACCCAGAGAGAACCCACGCAGACACGGGGAGAACATGCAAACTGTACTTGCTGTGAGGCGACAGTGCTAACCACTGCACCACCGTGCCGCCCGTTCATTGCTTATTACGTGATTCAACATTTCCCTCTCTCATACACACGCCAACGCACAAACACACACAAAGCAGTCCACTATTTGCCCCAAATGTCTGTGATATTGCAACAGGGTGTAGGCCTCCTCACACATGCCTGAAAAATGCCATTAAAGACTATTGCTCAAGGAGAGACCGCAATTCCACCCTTTTTGGTAATATAAGTGTTATTATTTTACTCACTGCTTGTCGCTATTAGCCTACATACTAATTACAATGAAAAATACATTATTTGTGATTAAAAATAATGGTTGTTGATAAATGAATTAGAGATCCCCACAGATGCATGATTTTACTGCTTCTGTGGGAGCTCAGACCATCCTTATGGGAGCTGAACTCACACTGGCGCCCACATAACTCGAACCCTGACACTAATACAAAAAAGCACTGAGTGAGTGAGTGAAGCAAGGATTATACTTTCAAAAAAATCGTTATCAGATGGGGTACCAGAGGCTCTGTGCTGACATCCTCATGTCTCCTGTTTTTTATGACTGTGCGCCGACTACGCTACCAGGGCACCGACCGATCTACTGCGCATGTGTAGAACGAGTCCGCCAAGCTGATTCCAGAAAGAAGTATAAACTTTTTCCTCCACTCCCTGAGCTGTGTTGAAGGTTCAGTGTGTAATATTTAGGAGGATCTATTGACAGAAATGCAATATAATATCCATAACTATGTTTTCAGTGGACTATAAAGACCTTACATAATGAACCATTATGTTTTTATTAACTTAGAATGAGCCATTTCTATCCACATCTATATACACCGCGGGTCCTCTTACATGGACATTGCCATGTTGCGCCGACATCCATCCATCCATCCATCGTCAACCGCTTATCCTGCGTACAGGGGCGCGGGGGGCTGGAGCCAATCCCATGACATCATGCGAAAGGCGGGGTACACCCTGGACAGGTCACCAGTCCATCGCAGGGCCACACATAGACAAACAACCTGTTGCGCCAACATGTTTCAGACTAACTGATTTAAGAGCGTGTTTCGTCACTACGTTGAATACGTACAAGAAGAACAACATGTACCATTAGTAGTAGTCGACTGGTTTATTAGAAGTAAGAAAAGATATTTGAACAGAGGATCACACATATTTTTTAGCACACAGAGCTGGTTGGCCTCAGTAGCTTCTGCTGCGCGCTTGCAAAGAGAGGGGTGAGCAGTGACTGATGGTGCATTCATGTGATGTCGGAATAATCAGAATCTTTTTTTTTCTTTACATTTTTCCTTTACTGCCTTGTCATTTTCAAGTGCCTCCTTTCAAAATATTTAAAGTAAGTACATTCCAAACAAGGTTCAATGTAGAAGGTAGATTAGAATTGTCATTATAAAACTTGGGGTCGTATAATCACATGAAGTTTGGCTGATTTTTGATCTTAAGTGGAAATAGAAGAAACCAGATAGTTAATTGTGTGGTTAAACTTTTCTTTATGGCCAGAACATGAGAAACACTTGATGCCAAACAGTGGATCACTTAACAAATCTGAGGTAGAAAATTCAAAACAATTATAATGATAAAATATATTTTATATGATTATCAAATCTTTTCCTCAACAAAAGAAATATCTTAATAGAAAATCTGTTCGTAATTCAAATGAATTATATCAAACAGTTATTGACGATATATTAAACATTTGTTATATTGTTATTGAGGCAAATGATATTGCAATAATTATCATTATTGTTTAATATCACACCCCTAGCTGAGGATGAATTAAGGAGTTTCACAGCCTTATTGTCGAAACACGTGTTACCTATGACAGAAATACAGTCATTGGAAAAGGAAACCGGGGTTTGGATAAACGAGCAGCGGACCTTAGACGATCCACCCAGCCAGAACCACTGGACCAGGCACCATGGTGGGTGTGGTGATCACCCAGAGGAGAGGAAAGATAGTCATGTTGGCCCAGTATGGACTTAAGGCTGCTCCTGGTTAAGGTCTAGTCTGGCCAAAATGGGACTTATGTTGGCCAAGTAACGGAAATCAGAAACTGTTGAGACAACACAGAGACCTGCCCCATCAAGATTGCAGATCAAGCACTCGACGGGCGGTTTGTGCTCCGAGCTGTCAGCTCAAGACTCCGGAAAGATGAGTGAAAGTGGATTCTTGTGGCAGTATAATGTTCACCATGGCGTCTCAAGACTCTTTCACGTCAATGATGCTGGGCTGTGTGCACAGATCTCACTAGAGGATGTCAGGCCCTCATGCTAATCTCATTGTGTCTATTTCTGACAGTTTGGTCATTTTGTATGGCTCTGCAGTGCTCCTCCTGTTCCTCCTCGCACAAAGGAGCTGATACTGGTCCTGCTGCTGGGTTGATTGATGCCCTTCTATGGCCTTTTCCAACTCTCCCCATGTAACGGCCACTCTCCTAGTATATCCTCCATGCCCTTGAGACTGTGCTGGGAGACACAGCAAACCTTCTTGCAACAACACGTATGGATGTGCCACCCTTGAGGACCTGTACAACCTGTGCAACTGGAATGGGCTGCAGGTACAGCCTTATGCTACCAGTAGTGACAAGGACACAAGCAAAATGCAAAACTAGAGAACACAACACAACACACAACATGAGAGAGCAACTGTCTGTTCCCACCACCTGCAAAACCATTCCTTTTTTGGAAGCTGTCTTGCTGTTGCCTCTCCAGTGCACCTGTTGTTGTTACTTTCATTTGCACCAAAAAAAGCTGACACTGATTCACAGTCTCTTATGCTTTCTAACTAGTGTTTCCCACAGACTGACAGCGTAACTGTGGCACGTGCGGGGGGGTGGGGGGACTGCACAAGCAGTCAATATTGACTAACCGCTCTATACAACATACAAACCTCGACAACCCAGCTGTATTCTACCGTTAACACAGCTTTCCTTTTTAGCTAGGCTCCTTTATGCTTGCTAATAACTAACTAACAAGAACAAGAGTGGCTTTTTGACAGAGGATTCATTCAGCCAGAGTTTGGGAATGAAAACTGGATTTACTGAGAAGAGTTAAATTTGTTGTATTACTGAAGAGCAGAATAACACGGAAGCTTTCTGTGAACCATTACAGTCTGCTTTAGAGGCACAAACTTAACTCACAATCAGAGGGTAGGTGAGTAGCCAAAAACTGTATTCAAGTAAAATTACTGTTACTTTGCAAAAACAAGTAGTCAAGTAGAAGTAAAAGTAGTCATCAAAATAACTTACTAAAAACAATTAAAGTAAAAAAAAAAAGACAAACTTGTGTAGTGAGTAACTTTGTGAGTAACTCAAGAAATAAAAAATAAAAATCAATGGGTCTTTCCCCCAAGTCTTTTATTTGATGTGGATGTGACTAGAATTATTTCAGATGGTCTTCCTCAGGTAAAGTTAAAGAAGTGAACACCTTATTTATTTGTGATGAAATGACAAGTCATCATCTCCTGATTAGATAACCTGCCATATTTATACCAGGACCAAGATTTATTTATTTTAAGATAATTCTTTGATGTTTCATAATTTATTGCCTATTAAGTACAGGTGTCTTCACGTTTACCTGAGGAAGATCATCTGTGGTTGAAACATTACATCAGTAATCAGAGTAGTTTACCAACGTAAACTATAATAAAACATAAGTTGACTAAAACAAATATTGAAATGACTAAAATGTGAATAGAATATAATTTGCATTTGCATCAGATGATTAAAACAAATCAAAATTAGGTTCCAAAATGAACACAGGTGTGGTGATGATGAGGTGTTACCTGCAGTTCACCATTGAGCCGAGGCATAGAAGCAGCTCTGCCCTGGTTCTCTAGACCTGAGCCTGGGACTGGGATTATGCTGCTGGCCCTGGTCTCCATCTTCCTCATCTCCAATGACTGCTAGAGATACATACACACACAAACAAACACAATCCCATTCGCAGGGTTAGGTGTGTGGGGTTGGGGTGGACTAATTGTTACATTTACTCTTTGCTTCTCCTTGTAGGATGTAGTGGCATCTAGCGGCGAGGTTGTCGACTGCAATCAACTGAATACCACTGGCCTCACTCCCCATCACACAGTTATATTTATGGAACACTGCATAAGATGTCTTCATTTCAACTGCACTTTTCTATGTATATATTAATTTGTACTAACCCCTAACTGCACTGCTTGTACATAGGGCCACTACAATTCAGCAAATATGCAATATCCAGAAGTACAATAAAACAGAATGTGACCAGCACAGAATTGAGTGTGAGAAACTGATCGGCCTGGTCACAGCTGATAAAGATGAAAACCGGCTGTTTCCGCTCACGGCCAATCGATCGGTGCATCTCTACTAATAATTATATAAAATAAAGGCACCCCACTCAACATTAAATCAAATAAAAAAGTATTAAAAGGTGTTCATTTACACAGTTAACAAACAGCAAACCAAATATAACATAAGCTATTGTTATCATTTATAGTTCAGGGTCCTCATGCAGTATAGTTGATGTGAATTCCTGGATATTATTTATTCATGTGCAATTTTCTGAACTGGTCCCAGTATTCAATTTTATTTATATAGCGCCAAATCACAACAACAGTTATCTCACAGCGCTTTTCATAAAAGAGCAGGTCTAGACCGTACTCTGTGATGTTATTTACAGAAGCCCAACAGTTCCCACCAAGAGCAAGCACTAGGCGACAGAGGCAAGGAAAAACTTCCTTTTAAGAGGCAGAAACCTCGAGCAGAACCATGGCTCAGGGTGGGCGGCCATCTGCCTCGACCGGTTGGGGTGAGAGAGAGAGAGAGAGAGAGAGAGAGAGATGTAAGGAGAGAGAGAGAGAGATGTAAGGAGAGAGAGATGTAAGGAGAGAGAGAGGGGGAGGGAGGCAGCCTACACAATATACACACAGAGGTACACACAGTGAAGGTAATGTTGCTATAGACTAAATGAAAAATGGTACAGATATTTATAATAGTGTTAATGGTAACCATCGTAATGTTAATGATTATAATAACAATAATAACAATAAGACTAGCAAAAATAGTCGTTGCAGCAGAGGGTGTCGAGCAGGAACACGGGGGCAGCAGGTGACCCGCAGCCACAGCTCCAGACTCCACAGCTCCAGAGCCAGAAAACCTGCAGGAAGTGATAGGAGAGAGGAGAGAGACGAGAAAGCACAAGACTACCAGAAAGGGGAGAAGTTGTGTTAGTAACATGCAATAATGGGATAAGGTTGCATACAGAGGGAGAGAAAGTAGAGGAGAGAGGAGCTCAGTGCATCATGGGGAATCCCCCGGCAGTCTAGGCCTATAGCAGCATAACTAAGGGATGGTTCAGGACTACCTGAGCCAGCCCTAACTATAAGCTTTATCAAAGAGGAAAGTCTTAAGCCTACTCTTAAATGTGGAGATGGTGTCTGCCTCCTGAACCCAAACTGGAACCTGGTTCCACAGGAGAGGAGCTTGATAGCTGAACGCTCTGGCTCCTAGTCTACTTTTGGAGACTCTAGGAACCACAAGTAACCCTGCATTCTGGGAGCGCAGTGCTCTGGTGGGGTAGTAAGGTACTATGAGCTCTTTAAGATAAGATGGTATCTGACCATTAAGAGCTTTGTAGGTAAGAAGAATGATTTAAAATTCTATTCTGGATTTTACTGGAAGCCAATGCAAAGAAGCTAAAAAAGGAGAAATGTGATCTCTTTTCCTGGTTCCTGTCAGAACACGTGCTGCAGCATTCTGGATCAGCTGAAGAGTCTTAATGGACTTTTTCGAGCAGCCTGATAATAAGGAATTGCAGTAATCCAGCCTAGAAGTAACAAATGCATGGACTAGTTTTTCTGCATCATTTTTAGACAGGATGTTCCTGATTTTCGCAATATTACGTAGGTGAAAAAAGGCGGTCCTTGAAATTTGCTTAATGTGAGACTTAAACGACATGTCCTGATCAAAGATAACTCCAAGATTCCTCACAGTGGTGCTGGAGGCCAGGCGATGCCATCCAGGGAAACTATATCTTTAGATAATGCGTCACGGAGGTGCTTAGGCCCCAGAACAATAACTTCAGTTTTATCTGAGTTTAACATGAGAAAATTACAGGTCATCCAGGTTTTAACATCCTGAAGGCACATTTGAAGTTTAGCTAACTGATGAGTTTCATCTGGCTTGATCGATAGATATAACTGAGTATCATCTGCATAACAATGAAAGCTTATGGAATGTTCCCTGATAATATTGCCTAAAGGAAGCATATATAAAGTGAAGAGGATTGGTCCAAGGACAGATCCTTGAGGAACTCCATGAGTAACTTTGACGTGCATGGAGGACTCATCGTTAACATGTACAAACTGAAATCTGATCCGATCTGATAAATAGGACTTAAACCAGCTTAGAGCGGTTCCTTTAATGCCAATGAAATATTCCAGTCTCTGCAATAGGATCTGATGGTCAATGGTATCAAATGCAGCACTAAAATCTAATAAAACCAGTACAGAGACAAGTCCTTTGTCTGATGCACTGATTTCTATGTACTAGAAATGAGAGCTGCTCCTTCCCAAGTGGGATGGATGCCGTCTCTCCGGATCAGACCAGGTCTTCCCCAGAAAGTCTGCCAATGATCAACAAAGCCCACATCGTTTGCTGGACACCACCTCGACAACCAGCAGCGGAATGACGACATGCGGCTATACATGTCATCACTGGTCAGATTTGGCAGGGGTCCAGAGAAAACTACGGTGTCCGACATTGTTTTTGCATATGTACACACCGACTCAACATTAATCTTAGTGACCTCCGATTGGCGTAACCGGGAGTCATTACCGCCGACGTGAATAACAATCTTACTGTATTTACGTTTATCCTTAGCCAGCAGTTTCAAATAAGACTCAATGTCGCCCGCTCTGGCCCCAGGGATGCACTTAACTATGGCCGCTTGCTTCGCTAACTTCACGTTTCTCAAAATGGAGCTGCCAATGATCAGAGTTGGTTTCTCAGCGGGTGTGTCGCTGAGTGGGGACAAAAGTTAAAAACGTGAACAGGTTGATGATGCCCCGTGGACTTTGAATGCTTACGACTATTCCTCCTTCGGACAGTCACCCAGCCCCCCTTTCCTGGCTGCACAGGGGATGCCGGAGGACGGCTACCACAGGCTAACTCAGGCCGTTCCGCACCGACTACCGGGGACTGGCTAGCTACAGTAGCTAAAGACTGATCTACCAAGGTGCGGAGCCGGACTTCTAAATCACTGAGCCTCGCCTCCATGTCTATAAATAAACTACACTTATTACATGTACCATTACCGCTAAAGGAGGCAGAGGAGTAACTAAACATCTGACACACCGAGCAGGAGAAAGTAGGAGAGAGAGAGGGAGAAGGAGAAGCCATCGCTAGCTGCTAAGCTAAAGTCGCTAACGGCTAAGCTAAATTACTGTAGCGTCAGCTACCAAAACTTTAGAACAACTATGAGATTGAACAGCAGTCACTAAAAGATGGAAAGAACTGTGAGTGCTTAGGCAAAATTACTGTAAAGAATAAGTGTTTAGCGAACAGTTGGCCGCTGTAATCAAACAAATGTAACTGTTATTTAGCGAGAGCAACAACACGGTAGCAACACACAAGCACCGGAAACGGAAATGAGTCGACACGCTTACCGCAATACGTCAGCACGTATCCATTTGTTGGTACTGAAGCAAGTCACATGACATGGTTGAGGTGTGTTTGAGACTGAGAACATGACCACAAATACTGATAATCTCTATATCTTCTAAAAAAATTTGATTCTGCAGGCAAAATACATTTTCACATACACAGTACGTGTTGGAAACGTGTCTGTCTACTGTACCTGAGTGACATCAGTGTCCGGTGTGTCCTCTGATGGGCCTCTGGACGTGGTTCTCTTAGTCTTTGCTCGGGGCGCTTCCTTGGGTTTCTCCATCACCCAGGAAGATGATGCCTTGATGTGGTCATGACCTGGCCTGTGTGTTATAGCAATACTCAGTATAATAATAATACAGTGTAAATCTTACAGGTCAAAGGTTTACATTTTCATTTTCATTTAGTGCATTAGTGCTGTATCTACACTGCATGTGAGCACAGTTTAGGGGTATCGGGGAAACCTTGAATTACTGTGCAATAGTCATTGATACACTTTGTTCTATAAGTATTACTTTTGGTAAATTAAACAGTGAAAAGAAATCCCATGTGAAACATTTCTGTTTACAGCATGTTACAGTGTATTATATTGTTAAATGTCCCATGTTTAGATTTTCAGTCATCCAGGTCATAGGATATCTATAAATGCTAAGTCAAAGGTAAATGGAACTATAGTAGTTTTCTTAAGGTTGTTTCAGCTCTCCTCCAAAAAGCATCTTTAGTCCTGACTGAGTGGTGGGGAGACCCCAGCATTTACTATAATAACCAATGCCCAAAAAAGAAGGGGCTCTACAATACCACATATTAGCCACTTACAAAGCTGTCTTGACATTCTGTCCTAGTTTAAAGTTTGGCATGCGTCACTGTAGGTGTGTTTTTCTTCTGACCCATTCACACCTTAATGTCTGTGTCCATGAAATCACTAGTCCCCATTAAACTCACACCTTGTAGTTTATAGTGAGCATTGAGCAGTAAACAAGAGATTTTGGAACTTAGTATCATTTTATGTCATCAATGACAGGTGTAGTATTGCACAACTTAAATTTTCACGTATATAAAATATGGAGAATTGCATTGTGGGATTCTTACGAGGAAATTGTGTACATGCCATAAACACAAATGTTTTGTTTCATTGTGGGGATTTCATTGCATTGAATTGATGGTAAGTGGTAAATTAAAATCCTCGAAAGTAATAATAATTATAGCAGCGTTAAACAGCCCTTGCCTCCATGCGCATGACAGTTGCGTTCTTAGCACCAGGGGTTGGCAGACTTGACTCTGAATCTTTGATGTCGAGCACTGTGCAATAAAGTTCAGATATGTCAAGTTTGGTACATGTAGTTTAGTTAGTATAGTAAAGTTTCAACATCATCCTGTTTCATGGTGAAACATGCAAACAGTTTGCCATTTGTTTAGAAATAAATCAGAAATACAAGATCACTTTGAACGAGCACATTAATTTTAGAGAGAGAAAGAGAGATTATGAATTATCAATTACACTTTGATTCTTAACATTAAAAAAGGTGACATCCCAAATTTAGCCTGTGAGACACACTGAGATTTCAGGCAGTCCAAACTGAAGAACAGAACACCCATTAATTAACCACGGTAAACCAAATTAATAAATTAACAAAAGATGCCATTCTTGAACATTGGATGAATTAGACCAAAAGCCAAAATAAACTTATTGTCTCTTCATTTCTTCAGTACAGACATTGTACAGGTCTTTACACAGGCTTCCTGTGTGTCAAAGAACTGCTTTTAAAATACTGCTTTTTGTATTTTTGTATTTGTATTGTATTTTGTACATTAATTTAATTTTTTTTTAATTGTATTAAAAGTATTTTTTATTGCCCTATGTGCTTTATGTTTTAATTCAAATGCCTTGTGGTTTAAAATTGCTATACAATTAAATTTGACTTTCCTTTCTAAAGAGCATGCACTAATTGTATGCCATGTTCTTGTAAGCTGTATGAATAAAAAAGTATTTTAATCAATTAAAGGGGCTATATGTAGTTTTTCAATGAAATCACTTATTACTAAATCAAATCTTCACTGCCTTTTTGTCAATGGGCTGTAGCGTCTTAGAAAAGAAGCACACACCTGTTTTCTCTGTTGCTTGGAACTTTTGCTGTTTTATTTACTCATCTAATGAAATGTATGAAATTAATTGTCCTTATGTACTTTATATGTAACTTTGGCAATATTGTTGCTATACATTCATGCCAATAAAGCTAACTTGAATTTGAACAGCCACTATTCTGCTTTGTGTAGGGAGGTAGATTTATTTTGTCACAATATAACAGGTTATATAGTGAAATTGAGTTTGTAACTCAACTCAACCTGCTACATAGTAGACAATATACATTAATATAGAAGTAATTATACAAATAGTAAACAGAAATAAACTATATTCAATGGAGCAGTGCTGAGGATGAATTAAGAGTTTAAGAGTCTGCTAGCTTGTGGGAAAAAGCTGCTCTGCAGTCTGGTGGTGTGGCAGCAGAAACTTCTATATCTCTTCCCAGAAGGCAGCAGGGTGTACAGGCTGTGGCTGGGGTGTGTACTGTCCTTTACTATCCTTTGGGCATAGTAACGTTAGTTACTGAATTTAAAGCAGGCATGTGAGCCAACACTGATCTATCTCGTCTAAATGCAGTAAAAGTACTGTTATCATGAACGAGCATGGATTACTTCAACCTCAAGGTGTTAAAATTGCACTGTAATGGTGCAGTTGGAATTTCCTGCATGTTGTATGAAGCTGTCTTTCTGTCTGTCTATGGCCGCTGTGTAAGAAGTATAAAAAAAAAAAAAGGGTTTCGCACATTGCAAACAAAATCATATGTAAAATTGAGCAGGGCCTATATCACCAGGTGCAGCTCAATTCACTGCCCAAACTCACTTACCTTGGTTATAGCGCCACCTGCTGGAGGACATGTATAATTTTTGGCGTCTGCCGTGTGTGCCCCATTCTATACTATGACTCTCACATACCTTTATTCTCCTTTCACATACATACAGATGAAACTCGAAAAATCAGCATATCATGCAAAAGTTCATTTATTTCAGTAATTCAACTTAAAAGGTGGAACTAATATATTATATAGACTCATTACATGATAAGTGAGATATTTCAAGCCTTTATTTGATATAATTTCTATGATTATTGCGTACAGCTTATGAAAACCCCAAATTCAAAATCTCAGAAAATTAGAATATTACATGAAATCAATAAAAAAAAGGATTTTAAATACAGAAATGTCAGCCCTCTGAAAAGTATAATCATGCATATGTACTCAGTACTTGGTTTGGGCCCCTTTTGCATGAAGTACTGCCTCAATGCGGCGTGGCATGGATGCTATCAGCCTGTGGCACTGCTGAGGTCTTATGGAAGACCAGGATGCTTCAATAGTGGCCTTCAGCTCTTGTTCAGTCTCATGTCATTCATCTTTCTCTTGGCAATGCCCCATAGATTCTCTATGGGGTTCAGGTCAGGCGAGTTTGCTGGCCAATCAAGCACAGTAATCTCATGGTCATTGAACCGGGTTTTGGTACTTTTGTCAGTGTGGGCAGGTGCCAAGTCCTGCTGGAAAATGAAGTCAGCATCTCCATAAAGCTCGTCTGCTGAAGGAAGCATAAAGTGCTCTAAAATGTCCTGGTAGACGGCTGCGCTGACTCTGGACTTAATAAAGCACAGTGGACCAACACCAGCAGATGACATGGCTCCCCAAACCAACACAGACTGTGGAAACTTCACACTGGACTTCATGCATCTTGGATTGTACGCCTCTCCATTCTTCCTCCAGACTCTGGGACCTTGCAAAATGCAAAATTTGCTCTCATCAGAAAAGAGGACTTTGGACCAGTGAGAAACAGACCAGTTATTTTTTTCTTTAGTCCAGGTAAGACGCTTCTGACGTTGTTTGTTGTTCAGGAGCGGCTTGACAAGAGGAATACGACATTTGAAGCCCATGTCCAGGACCCGTCTGTGTGTGGTGACTCTTGATGCAGTAACTCCAGCCTCAGTCCACTCCTTGTGAAGCTCCCCCACGCATTTGAATGGCCTTTTCCTGACAATCCTCTCCAGGCTACGGTCATCCCTGCTGCTTGTGCACCTTTCTCTTCCACACTTTTCCCTTCTACTTAACTTTCTATTAATGTGCCTTGATACAGCACTTTGAGAACATCCAACTTCTTTTGCAATTACCTTTTGAGGCTTCCCTCCTTGTGGAGGGTGTCAGTGATTCTGCACAACTGTCAGGTCAGCAGTCTTCCCCATGATTGTGAATTCCACTGAACCAGACTGAGAGACCAATTAAACCCCCAGGAACCCTTTGCAGGTGTTTTGGATTTATTAGCTGATTAGAGCGTGACACTTTGAGCCTACAATACTTAACTTTTTCACAATATTCAAATTTTCTGAGATTTTGAATTTGGGGTTTTCATAAGCTGTAAGCCATAATCATCAAAATTATATCAAATAAAGGCTTGAAATATCTCACTTTGCATGTAATGAGTCTATATAATATATTAGTTTCACTTTTTAAGTTGAATTACTGAAATAAATGAACTTTTGCACGATATGCTAATTTTTCGAGTTTCACCTGTATATTTTCACTCACATATTCATACATTTTCACTCTCACATACATATATTCTCCTTTCACATACAGATATTTCTTCACACAATCATACATTTTCACTCTCATATTGATATATTTTAATGCACACATTTTGCTCATGCACATGCAGTTAATGTGCAACATTTAACATTATATATAATATATTTATGCAAGAGAAGAATATATGTATTTAAGAGAAGAATATATGCATGTAAGAGAAGAATATATGTATTTAAGAGAAAAATATATGCATGTAAGAGAAGAATATATGTATTTAAGAGAAAAATATATGCATGTAAGAGAATAATATATGTATTTAAGAGAAGAATATATGTATGTAAGAGAAGAATATACGTATGTAAGAGAAGAATACAGGTGCTGGTCACATATCATCAAAAAGTTGATTTATTTCAGTAATTCCATTCAAAAAGTGAAACTTGTATAATGTATACATTCATTCCGCACAGACTGATATATTTCAAGTGTTCATTCCTTTTAATTTTGATGATTATAACTGACAACTAATGAAAACCCCAAAATCAGTATCTCAGAAAATTTGAATATTGTGAAAAGGTTCAATATTGAAGACACCTGGTGCCACACTCTAATCAGCTAATTAACTCAAAACACCTGCAAAGGCCTTTAAACGGTCTCTCAGTCTAGTTCTGTAGGCTACACAATCATGGGGAAGACTGCTGACTTGACAGCTGTCCAAAAGACGACCATTGACACCTTGCACAAGGAGGGCAAGACACAAAAGGTCATTGCTAAAGAGGCTGGCTGTTCACAGAGCTCTGTGTCCAAGCACATTAATAGAGAGGCAAAGGGAAGGAAAAGATGTGGTAGAAAAAAAGTGTCCAAGCAATAGGGATAACCGCACCCTGGAGAGGATTGTGAAACAAAACCCATTCAAAAATGTGGGGGAGATTCACAAAGAGTGGACTGCAGCTGGAGTCAGTGCTTCAAGAACCACCACGCACAGACGTATGCAAGACATGGGTTTCAGCTGTCGCATTCCTTGTGTCAAGCCACTGTGGTGTATAACATATGTGCATTTGACCATTACAGTTTAAAATAACACTCTAGCAGCTGGAGAGAGGCTCAGTGAACTCTTAAGGGGGAGTAATGATTGATGGGTGTGTAAAGAGTGAACCCTCCTATGGAATTTGACCTCTGACCCAGTGTTAGGGGGAGTAGAGATTAGTGTTTATGAAGGGACTGAACCCTTCTATGGTGTCTAACAGATGTTTACACTTATCCTACAGCACTGTGCCCTTATATGGTATTTAGCAGATACCTAAACATGTCCTATATAAGCTGTGTTTGATGTACAGAGAGACAGAGTGGTTATCGGGCTGGGTCACTCTCCAAGCTGCTGCAGAGCTTGTAATTGATGCTGAATTCCTTGATGTAATAAACTTTTATGATCAAGAACAGTGTCAAGCGGATTTCTTCTCAACACATCATCGCAGCATTATTGTTCGGACGCCACACCACTCTTGAACAAGACACAGCGTCAGAAGCGTCTCGCCTGGGCTAAAGACAAAAAGGACTGGACTGCTGCTTAGTGGTCCAAAGTTATGTTCTGTGATGAAAGTAAATTTTGCATTTCCTTTGGAAATCAAGGTCCCAGAGTCTGGAGGAAGAGAGGAGAGGCACAGAATCCACGTTGCTTGAAGTCCAGTGTGAAGTTTCCACAGTCAGTGATGGTTTGGGGTGCCATGTCATCTGCTGGTGTTGGTCCACTGTGTTTTCTGAGATCCAAGGTCAATGCAGCCGTCTACCAGGAAGTTTTAGAGCACTTCATGCTTCCTGCTGCTGACCAACTTTATGGAGATGCAGATTTCATTTTCCAACAGGACTTGGCAACTGCACACAGTGCCAAAGCTACCAGTACCTGGTTTAAGGACCATGGTATCCCTGTTCTTAATTGGCCAGCAAACTCGCCTGACCTTAACCCTATAGAAAATCTATGGGCTATTGTGATGAGGAAGATGCGATACCCAACAATGCAGAAGAGCTGAAGGCCACTATCAGAGCAACCTGGGCTCTCATAACACCTGAGCAGTGCCACAGACTGATCGACTCCATGCCACGACGCATTGCTGCAGTAATTCAGGCAAAAGGAGCCCCAACTAAGTATTGAGTGCTGTACATGCTCATACTGTTCATGTTCATACTTTTCAGTTGGCCAACATTTCTAAAAATCCTTTTTTTGTATTGGTCTTAAGTAATATTCAAATTTTCGGAGATACTGAATTTGGGATTTTCATTAGTTGTCAGTTTTAATCATCACAATTAAATGAAATAAACATTTGAAATATATCAGTCTGTGTGTAATGAATGAATATAATATCCAAGTTTCACTTTTTGAATGGAATTACTGAAATAAATCAACTTTTTGATGATATTCTAATTATATGACCAGCACCTGTATATGTATTTAAGAGAAGAATATATGTATTTAAGAGAAGAATATATGTATTTAAGAGAATAATATATGTATTTAAGAGAAGAATATATGCATGTAAGGGAAGAATATATGTATTTAAGAGAAGAATATATGCATGTAAGAGAAGAATATATGTATTTAAGAGAAGAATATATGCATGTAAGAGAAGAATATATGTATTTAAGAGAAGAATATATGCATGTAAGAGAAGAATATATACATGTAAGAGAAGAATATGTATTTAAGAGAAGAATATATGTATTTAAGAGAAGAATAAATGCATGTAAGAGAAGAATATATGTATTTAAGAGAAGAATAAATGCATGTAAGAGAAGAATATATGCATTTAAAGAGAAGAATATATGCATGTAAGAGAAGAATATATGTATTTAAAAGAAGAATATATGCATGTAAGAGAAGAATATATGTATTTAAGAGAAGAATATATGAATGTAAGAGAAGAATATATGTATTTAAGAGAAGAATATATGCATGTAAGAGAAGAATATATGCATGTAAGAGAAGAATATATGTATTTAAGAGAAGAATATATGCATGTAAGAGAAGAATATATAATATATGTATTTAAGAGAAGAATATATGTATTTAAGAGAAGAATATATGCATGTAAGAGAAGAATAAATGCATGTAAGAGAAGAATATATGTATTTAAGAGAAGAATATATGTATTTAAGAGAAGAATATATGTATTTAAGAGAGGAATATACGTATTTAAGAGAAGAATATATGTATTTAAGAGAGGAATATATTATTTAAGAGAAGAATATATGCATGTAAGAGAAGAATATATGTATTTAAGAGAAGAATATATGTGTGTAAGAGAAGAATATATGTATGTGTGAGACAAAAGTATAGTGGAAACGGAAGGTAGGAAATTTATCGCACAGTTGTAATAGTCGCCTATTCTGCCTTCAGGTACAGCTTTTAATGTGTTGGTAAACCTGCTTTATGTGTATTGGTTGTGCCTTCACGTGGAAAAAAAAAGCAACCGTATATCAGAAACCTGTGGTGTATCACGGATTATTGTAAGGACCTTTTATGTATTTTTTTTTCTTCCCCACTCATTATTGTTTTGCCACAGGGTAGGTTTTAAAAGGAGATTGGGAAATGATGTGTGGGGGGGGGGGGGGGGTGCGACTCACTAGTGAGTGGGGGGGGGGTGCGACTCACTAGTGATATGAAAGCAAGTGAACCACACACAGGATTTTAGGATAGCATATAGCCTTTTAGCATTATTTCAAAAGCTAAACCATTAATAAATCCATCTGCTGGGCTTATAATTGATCTTTGAGACATGTATAGGTATAGCCTATTATGCAAATCATTTTGTAACCACATATGCAAGTCACTGTTAAAAACGTTGTGCTTGCCCTCAGTGTACTTTGTCAGTCCACAATCATTAGGCCTCCTTTCAGTCTTAACATCATTATTCATAACATGCTGTAGGTTTGCAGCCTAATTATACACAAGAATTATTGTGGCAATAATGCTTCTGTCAGTTATGAGCTCTTTGTAACACAATAAAATATACAATATAAATAAATAATATATAAATATACACATCAAAAGCATCACTGGAATTTGATTTCCCCATAAGGGTCCTGATGATGCAGGACGTCAATTACCAAAACTGCCAAGGAGTCTGTGGAACTTGATGTTTTACTTTCTCTGTTCCTTTGTAAAAAGTCAGTATAAACATGAACTGGACTACAATAACAATGCAACAATGTAGGCCTATACATTTTTCCACCTAGTCCAGACAGGATATACCGAACTACAGTGTGAAAGCAGTTCGCAGCCTGTCTGCTGTAAAGTGTGAAAAAAGTGCCCACTCTATAAGGCCCCACTAGAAGTCTTCACCCCCTCTGCACTGAGCCATCAGCTTCATGCCTTCTGCTACTGCAATTACTATAACGTTATTTATTAGGCACCTTATAAATATTAAACTAATAACAGCAATCACAATAACAGGCAAATAGTGGTAAATAAATAATTGCAACAAAAAAGGTGAGTAAAAGTAATCTGAATTTATTAAAATATTTGTGATAATACAGCAATTATATAATAACATAATAATAATATAATAGCATATCATTGGTTTCACATATTGTACTGGAAATATAGGGCCAACTGAGTCTAAATTAGTTTATCACTCAAAACCAGATCTCAATTAATACAGTTGCTGGTAGGTTGCAATAAGAACTGTCCACTGAACCTCAGTTTACTGAGCACCTAAATTTAGTTAGGCTAAAAGAAACTATTTCATAATTTAATTCAGAACTGTCGTTTTTGTTTTGTATCAGAGTCATGGCAGGCTGCATACGCAAATTTCACAGCTACCTTGCATCTTACACTGTATTTCTTCTTCAATAAATATTTTTGTCTGTTGTTTCAGTTTTCATTATTTACCACAACCGTTTAAAGGATGTAGTAAACTTATGTTCATTTCAACTTGTTTATCTCGCGTGTCTGACAACCGCCAAAATGTTTTTCATCTACAGATGTAAACTTCAGGGCTACTCACCAATTCTTGAGAAATGCTGGGATTGTGCTGTAAAGATGTACAGTAGATATAAGACACAAAAAACTCGATAAATAGGAAGTGCACCTCACAGTGCACAGTGAAAATCTACTTTATCAAAATATTGTTGTTTTTTTTTTACACCAACATTTTCCATCTCTCTGTGTGGTGCCTCCTCATGTACTGAACGTAGAACTGAAATAGTGCAAGTTGGCCCACAGATGGCGCCTACACCAAAACAGTGACATCACAGTTGCCCACAGCCACCCTGTGGTGAACAAGCAATTAACAGCAGTTCTTAACAACAGATGACACATTTCCAAGTGGAGTTTCATGATCAATCAGTACCATCTGTGACAAAAGACAGAAAAAGAGATGCTTGAGTGCAGTTACTTGAATGTAATCCGGTACAATTACTAATTACTTGTTAAAAAATGTAATCAGTAATGTAATCCAAGTACCTGAAAATAAAAGTAATGTAACCTGATTACTTTTAGTTATTTTTGGATTACAAAAGTAACTAAACAAAAGTAGACAAAAGAGTATCAAAGATGCATTTTTAGAGAAACATCCAATTATAAAATATCCCATTCCCATGCAATCAAATTCGATGTTTAGGCCTAAATGTTTTTATATCATATACCTTGGACTAGGCCTATGTCATATGGCAGGATCTGGCACATCAATGACAAAAAATGTTGTTTTATAGGTAGCCTATTCTTGATATTTTAGAGTGTGTCATTTCCTGGAAAACGATTTTAAAATGTTGATGAATCATCCCGCACTGGGGGGGCTGAATTCTTTTAGTGTCCAATGAAAATCTTTCTTTGATTGTATGATGCTGCTGAAAATTAGTTAGTTAGATTAATAATTAGTTTCTAGAATCGGGCACCACAGATTACTGTACAAAAGCACAACTTTATTCACTGATTTTGCTGAAACTGGATCACATTGATGGAAAATATCTGTTTTTCTCTCTGATGTTCCCATGCTCCTCTGTGATTTACGGAGTTTCCTGATAGACACATGGCTTTAACTTACTTGTTGCTGTAGAAACTCAGCTAACTGTTGCTAACTAGCTGCCATTAATTATCTCAGTTAGCCTGCAACTAACGTTACTGATCAAACTAGGTTACTCTGCCCGTAATGGGAACTCAGAGCACCGGAGTGTGCGTTTAGGTTTACACCTTTACTCAAGCACTGGAGGTTTTCAGGCCAGGAGCAGGGGGACATGGCGGGAAATGGTTGCGGGGAGCGTCACCGGGCGAGCGGACAACGAAACTGCACTCCGCAGCCTCCCAGTGAACACAACACAAACAGGACCGAATACAGCCCCATCAGCCCCGGGATGACAAGAGCCAAACCGGCATGAAAAACATCTTCGTACTGTGTTCCCAGTGGTCAGACTTGCCTCCGTCGGTCTCGGAGTCTGTCCTCAAGTCCAGCTGCCACTCACGAAGCTGAGCTGGTATCAGTCCGCACTTTGTCTACACCGATCAATAGACAAATCCCTCACTAGCTGTCTGTTTCTACAGGAAACACGTAAATAGCAAATAGCAGTCCGCTTTCCGTTTATTGGAAAAGCCTACAACGCTGTGTGCAAAATATGTAGTTAGTAGGGGTGTGACACTTAACCTACAAGTCGAGATTCAAGATTGGGATCATGAGATCGAGATGAGTCGAGAAAACTTTAATGTTGAATTCTATGAAAAGGAGTATTAGGCACTTCCTGCATTCTGATGAATTTTTCTGCACCTGTTTTTTATTTTAATTTATGTAAAGAGAAACACAAAATTCAGGTGGCAGGTAACTAACTATAACAGAATATAAGTCAGTGCAGCTCTCATTCTGTGCTGCTATCAGATCTGTTTCTCCTGTAGATCAATATCATCCCTGCTGTTTTATGATTTAGTCTTCCTTCCTCTTTGAGTCTTTGTTTGGGGAAGTAACGTCTTTAAATGTGATTGTGGCACCTTTTCACCTCAATGATAAATTATTTAATTTTAATACATTTATAAACTCCAGGACTTTAATAGCTACTGTGTTTCAGCAGATTTTCTGCTCATGTTCACTGAAACACTTCTGATCAGGCAGAAATCACACCACAAATCCACACACACCTTAACTTCAGCAGTTCATGAAGTACTCACAGTCCCAAACAGAGCAAGGTTGTAATTGTAATTGTAATGTAATTTGCTTGAGTCTCGCGAGACAGCTGGTCACAATTTAATCTCGCAAGATCCCATGGCCCGAGATCTCGTCACACCCCTAGAAGTTAGGCTACTTAGACATGTCTTGCTGGTATTGTGATGTGATATTACAAGAAAGTTACTAAAACAACAAAACGTCAGCGCTGGTATTAACACCTTCACAACCTAAAACCTCCAAAGTGTGGGAGCATTTCACTCTTCGCATAGCCAAAAAGGTTAACTTGCTGCATCTGCAAAGCTGAGCTTTCCTGGCAACACCGGAGCATCAGAAGAGGAGGCACGTAAAGTTGTGGCTCACTGGATGATGAAGACTCGTCTCGGGAAGCTAGTTAGAAAGCTAGTTTCGCGCTAAAGTCATGTTATGAGCTGTAACGTTTTCTATACAATTTCCCTTGGTCAATAAATTGATTGTTAATGGCGTTCAGAGTAGAAAATAATTGTGATACACAACGGTCCTGTTCATTTACTTGCCCTAATTTTACAATCTTAAACGATGCATCGCTCATGGCGACGTTTCCAGCTGGAGAACGTGTTGATGCCGAGTGCACAAGATTAGAGAACACTGGACAATTTAATCCTTTCTAAAGAAAAAAAAAAAAGTTCTTTCGTCTATGCACGAGGTGGCTGCTAATCTGAACCAGACTTCCTAAAAAGATCATGGAGTTTTGTGAGTTGTTGAGTTAGGGGAAACTGTATAAACTTGTGTGAAATGCTGTCTAATACAAAATTGCTATTATTGGTCACTAGTCACTAGACAGCAGATCAGATGTTTAGATGAGTGCTCGCACAGCGCTGCGCACACAGTTATTTCTTACTGTATATACCTGTTTGGTCTATGAGGACTGGATTTCAGCTGAACTTTCTGTTGCTGGAGCAGAAATGTTCATTAATATATGTATTTTTGAAAGCAGTATTCAATTTATTGTCTTGACTGTTAATTAGCACATGCCTAAAACAACCTCAAGTTTAATTTAAAAGCTGATAGCTAAATAAGAGGCATTGTGTAACTTTGCGAGTCGTTATCCAAATAGTCGATTATTAATTTCAATAATCCATAGCATAATTGGCTATCAAAATAGTCGTTAGTTGCAGCCCTAATCGAGATAATGATCTGAGTTGGCTGGCTTACCTTCATCATAGGGACTAAACCCAAAATATACCCAAAGAGGGATTTTTTTTGTATTCTTGTCCTGTAGCGTTATCCCACCACTTGCAGTCATTGAAGAGTCACTTCTTATGATGAGCGTAGCGAGTGTGTGGCTGAGCGAGAGAGCGAGCAACAAGTAAATACAGCAGAGCTGAGTAAAAGGTGAGCAGAGAAGTTCTGCAGTAAATGTACAGTGTAAGTTCCGGTTTGTCAGAGAATAAAGGCTGCAGCTAAAGTGTTGTGTTGTTTACCAGCTGCTGGAAAAGTGAAGGGGGATTACCGCATTGATAGTGAGGCCAGCCCAATACAGAAAGCTCTTAATGTCCATTCTACACCAGTCTTCACCTGAATTAAACAGAGCAAAGAAAAATCAGTCACAAAAACGTGTACAAAAACATTTACAAACATATACAACCAATGTAGTGTATCATTTTTTGGAAAAAAGAAGCCACACACAAGTAAACTGTTTTGGTGTAGAGATGAAGAGACGCGATGAGGCAGAGTGAAGTCCTTTCTCCAGCTATTCTGTGCGAGTGTAGCCACTGCGTTACCGTTGGTCAAGGCAGCCCACCACTGTTTTATCTGAAAACAACAACAGTGATACTGCACAAGATACTGTGCATTTAACAATGTAAAAATGATATGGCTTTCATTATTAGGTTGATGCACTGCAACAATAGAATTTAATTCATAATTCCTTTAGAACAGTAAATATTTGCATGAGACCACAATGCATGATGAATGTCTCCACATGTAACTGTGTACATAGTAAAAAGTATTGGACTGGTCATCTGCATCAGCCTGAGTTTAGCTATCAACAAACAATTTTGTTGAAGATTATTGTATAAAAATACAGACCACATAGTTGAGCTACTATGAGCAACTCTGTACATCCATAGGTCCCAAACTGGAAAAAATATTATGTCCTTGTCATTTTTTTAATTATTCAATCTGGCCAAAATGGCAAGCATTTCATGTAATATACAATAGCGTTGTTTTGAGTTAAAGTTCAGTCAGTGGCCAACTTACTCTCTGCTCATAAACTCAAAGCATAACGTTACAACGTCAGTCTTCTGCCTGCCAAGAAAGCTTTATGATGGTCATGCAGTGGTCACATGCAGTAATACATATCTCCTGTCATGCACATGTTGTGATTGACAGGAGAATTACAGGCTAACGTTAGTTAACAATTAACATGTACCATCCTGATGGCGTTAACATTATTGTTAACATTATGTAAGTTAGCTGCTAGTTAATATCCACAACATGTTAGCGCACCTAAAGTACCTTAAGAAAGTGTTAATAAAAAAAGTTTCTCAGAGTTACAAAGTTCCATACTGTTCCATAACCCAAGACATTCCATCAGTTTTAAACTTATTGTTAGCTTTCACGAAAGTTATTAGCAAACATTAGCGCTAATGTTAGTTCCAGCTGGCTTCTGCCAGACCAGCACAATGTCAGTTAAAAGTTACCATTAACTCTAACCCAGCCCGGTTCTATGTGAGAAAACAACAGCTGAGAGAAACAGACTTACTTGCTATTTAGGAGTTCCTGGTGAACTTGTGGAAGCCATAACCTCAGCTCGGAGATGACAGAGCCATCGGAGCTGACTAGAGGACGGCTGGTTCAGGAAGATTTACGTGCTGTATGCAGATGTCAATCATGCTCTCGTTGCCCCCTCCCCAGACCAGACTTGAGCTTCTCAGCCAATCATTGCGCGATAAATGTCCTACCTTCCTTTTCCACTATACTTTTGTCTCACACATGCATATATTCTTGTCTTACATGCATATATTATATATAATGTTAAATGTAAACATTAACTGTGCATGAGCAAAATGTGTGAATATGTGCATTAAAATATATGAATGAGAGTGAAAATATATGAATGTGTGTGAAAATTTGTATTTGTATGTGAAATGAGAATATATGTATGTGAGAGTGAAAATGTATGAATGTGAAAGGAGAATAAAGGTATGTGAGAGGTCCAGACTAAATGCTCCGTATTTTTTTACACTACATCTGCATTCACCATTCAATCACTGAGCCTAACTGCTGAAACAGAAACTCACATTCACACACATTCATACACTGACAGAACAGCCACCAGGGGAAATTCGGGGTTCAGTATCTTGCCCAAGGACAAGATACATGCAGCCTGGAGGAGCCAGGGATTGAACAGCCAACCTTCTAATTTACTGGCAACCCGCTCTACCTCCTGAGCAACAGTCACCCCATAATAGATTATGGCTTGTACGGCCCCTCATACTATTACAACCCAGCAGAGGAAAGAGTACAAAAATATTTAAGTAAAAGTACGATTACTTTGATGAACTCTTACTTAAGTACAAGAAAAGTTACTGTTATAAAAATCTACTCAAGTAAAAGTAAAAAGTAGCTCATTTAAAATTTACTCAGAGTAAAAGTGAGTTAGTTACTTTTTTAATTAATTGTTTCCTGCATCTCAGCCCTGTGTCTTAGCTCCTAGTTTTGTGTCTTATTCTGGTCTGTGTTCTGTCTGTGTGGGTTACTTGGCCCCATGTCTGCCTGTCAAGTGTTCCGTCTGTTTCCCCCAGTTATCACTCTGTCTGCCTGCCTCTTTGTTTCCCTTTGCTGTCTCTGCCTGCCTCGCTCTGTCTTCCCTGCTATCTCTCTGCCTTCATGGGAACAGGAAGTCAGAGTATCACCTGTAAAAGTTTACCCACATGGCATTTGCTTTGGTGTAGCACCTTAACACCAAAGCAAATTCCATGTATGTGTAAAACACTACTTGGCAATAAAGCTCCTTCTGATTCTGAGTCAACTCTGGAAAATTGACGCTCTCTTTCTTGGTATTACTGTGTTTATTATTATTATTTATTTCTCTGAGGAATACACCATGAACGTCTTGTTATCGCAGTGGTTTCACATTTACAAGGAGGATATTCCGCTGTCGGACTTACCCTGAAAGAAACTTTACTGCAACACCAGCGAGTGATGTGGACCCACCTCGTGCTGTGAATCGCAGACAGTTTGTGCCAAAGTGGACATATACAGAAGTTTCAGCAGGTTATAAAAATGTAATGTTAAAAACTAAACTGACTTGCTCTGTTGGGTATGAGGTGCTGAAGTTAACGTGTGTGGTTTTGTCGTGAGATTTCTGCCTGATCCCAGATGTTGTCGGTTAGTTTCGTTTTCCCTGGCATGAGCACCTCCTCGTCTCATCCTGTTCTGCGTCTGTTAGACGGTCAAGGGGATACTAACAGCGAATCAGGAACGTAATGCAGTATAGGGAATGTAGTGAAATATTAAGGAAAATAACATTCTCTTTAAATAGGCTAATGACTTTAGTCTCGTAATATTACGACTTTTTTTTCTTTACATGTCAGAGAACAGATATTTAAGTTTGCTGACGACACAACGTCATCGGCCTCATCCGGGACGGTGATGAGTCGGCCTACAGACAGGAGGTTGATCAGCTGGCTCTCTAGTGTGGCCAGAATAACCTGGAGATTAACACGTTCAAAACTGTGGAGATGACCGTGGACTTCAGGAGGAGCCCTCCCACTCTGCCCCCCATCACCATACTCAACAGCCCTGTGTCTGCTATGGGATCCGTCAGGTTCCTGGGTTCCACTATATCCCAGGACCTGAAGTGGGAGCCCAACACGGACACCATCATGAAGAAGGCCCAGCTGAGCCAGCTCAGGAAGCTCAACCTGCCTAAGGACCTGCTGATCCACTTTTACACAGCCATCATCCAGTCTGTCCTCTGCACCTCCATCACTGTCTGGTTTGGATCTGCCACCAAAAAGGACAGGAGCAGACTACAACGGACAGTCAGGACTGCAGAAAAAATAATTGGTGCCAACCTGCCCTCCATTCAGGACTTATACATTTCCAGAGTCAGGAAACGGGCAGGAAACATCACTGCAGATCCATCTCACCCTGGACACAATCTGTTCCAGCTCCTCCCCTCCGGTAGGCGCTACAGAGCACTGTACGCCAAAACCAACAGACTTAGGAACAGTTTCTTCCCACAAGCCATTTCTCTGATGAACAGCTGATTTCTGACTCACGGTGTCAGGAACAACTCCTGTGCAATAACCCAGTAACTCTGTCTCTAATCAGCCACCTGTTTATGGGCTAACACTTAATATTTATTCACCATTCTCTATTTCAGTGCTGTTCATAATGTTATATTGTAAATACTATATACTAAATCCACCTACCTCAAGTCATTACTCCTGCACAAAATACTTTTTATATTTATCTACTATTTATTCCAGCATCCTTTGCGCTATGCTTCATTGCACAATTTGTCAATATGTCTATATTGTTTTTGTTCATAGTGTATATTTATGTTGTCTACACTAAAGTCTGTCTGATTTTATTTTCTTTTTATTATTGTGATTTTATTTTTATATATATATATATATACACATACATATATATGTGTGTGTATGTATATATGTGTGTATATATGTATGTATGTATATGTGTGTATGTGTATGTATATATGTGTGTATATATGTATGTATGTATATATGTGTGTATGTATATATGTATGTGTATGTGTATGTATGTGTATGTATATATGTATGTGTGTATATGTATGTATATATGTATATGTATGTATATGTATATATATGTATGTATATGTTGATCTACAGGAGAAAAATATTTAAAAGCAATAAAGAATGTCTCACTACATTATATTCTATTATATTTATAAATTTTTAATTGTCACCTGCCACATGAATTTTGTGTTTCCCTTCAAATAATAAGAAATTTACACCATAAATTGGTGCAGAAATTCTCACCTGAATGCAGGAAATTAAAGGGGCATTGTGTAGTTTTCAGCGGCCACTAGCGGTGTGGTTCTAAGATTGCAACCAGGTGTGTGCTCGTATGCGTGCTCGCTTGAACTCATGAGCGAGCATAATCCGAAACACAACCACTTTCATACAGAAATACCACAATAAACGCAGGAACACCAGCATGCTGGCTGTGGCTTTTCTTCAGACATGTTCAGGTTCTGTTACTTCATCGTTCCCGTCTCAGAGGCAGATCAACACCGGCGCTGTTGTTCTGTCGATTTATACTACCTACTACTTAGCGGTTATGCGCATCCAATCCAATCCACGCCACGGACACGCCCGCTGACGAAAAGTCACAGATAGCACAACTTTTCATCGTCAATGCCTCAACAGGAAGTCGGCCATTTTG
Organism: Micropterus salmoides; assembly: GCF_014851395.1. Taxonomy (NCBI): domain Eukaryota; kingdom Metazoa; phylum Chordata; class Actinopteri; order Centrarchiformes; family Centrarchidae; genus Micropterus; species Micropterus salmoides. Next base: position 2,892,228 of record NW_024044459.1, read on the forward strand.
AATTTTACGGCCATTTTTGGATGATTTACACACTCCGTACTTTAACAAACTCAAATTACTGCTGTGCCTTCTAAAGGCATTGACGATGAAAAGTTGTGCTATCTGTGGGCGTGTCTGGCGTGGCGTCAAAGATCAACTCTTCGCCATGACACAGGAAGTTGTTGTAACTTCAGTGTACATGCTCACATCTGAACAAAACTTTACGTGCTTGATAACTCTCCCACCCCGAAGACATCTACATGCTAATACTGATTTATATGCATAGCGCCAAGTGCTATGTAGCGCCACTAAGGGGACACAGGAAGTGAGGTATAACACCTTCATGCAGCGTTCGAACCGCGTAGCAAATTCACAGCCGCACCGGCAGAGCTCCAGAATATGCACCGCGGCAGCGTCACGCCCCAACGCGCTAAATGTGCGAGGGCCCGCCCAACACTGCTTGAAGCTTTAATAACACATTATGTTTTAAACGTTAAGTGTGTAAGATTTAGTGACATCTAGCTGTGAGGTTGCAAATTGCAACCAACTGTCTAGTCTACCGCACCTTCAAACAGAGTAGGACAGCTATGCTGGCTGACATAGGGCAAAACGTGTCATCTTCTGAGACTGCAGAGTAGCCGGTAAAGAAAGGTATCTTTGGGTAGATACACTCACCTAAAGGATTATTAGGAACACCATACTAATACTGTGTTTGACCCCCTTTCGCCTTCAGAACTGCCTTAATTCTACGTGGCATTGATTCAACAAGGTGCTGAAAGCATTCTTTAGAAATGTTGACCCATATTGATAGGATAGCATCTTGCAGTTGATGGAGATTTGTCGGATGCACATCCAGGGCACGAAGCTCCCGTTCCACCACATCCCAAAGATGCTCTATTGGGTTGAGATCTGGTGACTGTGGGGGCCATTTTAGTACAGTGAACTCATTGTCATGTTCAAGAAACCAATTTGAAATGATTCGAGCTTTGTGACATGGTGCATTATCCTGCTGGAAGTAGCCATCAGAGGATGGGTACATGGTGGCCATAAAGGGATGGACATGGTCAGAAACAATGCTCAGGTAGGCCGTGGCATTTAAACGATGCCCAATTGGCACTAAGGGGCCTAAAGTGTGCCAAGAAAACATCCCCCACACCATTACACCACCACCACCAGCCTGCACAGTGGTAACAAGGCATGATGGATCCATGTTCTCATTCTGTTTACGCCAAATTCTGACTCTACCATCTGAAACAGAAATCGAGACTCATCAGACCAGGCAACATTTTTCCAGTCTTCAACTGTCCAATTTTGGTGAGCTCTTGCAAATTGTAGCCTCTTTTTCCTATTTGTAGTGGAGATGAGTGGTACCCGGTGGGGTCTTCTGCTGTTGTAGCCCATCCGCCTCAAGGTTGTGCGTGTTGTGGCTTCACAAATACTTTGCTGCATACCTCGGTTGTAACGAGTGGTTATTTCAGTCAAAGTTGCTCTTCTATCAGCTTGAATCAGTCGGCCCATTCTCCTCTGACCTCTAGCATCAACAAGGCACAGGACTGCCGCATACTGGATGTTTTTCCCTTTTCACACCATTCTTTGTAAACCCTAGAAATGGTTGTGCGTGAAAATCCCAGTAACTGAGCAGATTGTGAAATACTCAGACCGGCCCGTCTGGCACCAACAACCATGCCACGCTCAAAATTGCTTAAATCACCTTTCTTTCCCATTCTGACATTCAGTTTGGAGTTCAGGAGATTGTCTTGACCAGGACCACACCCCTAAATGCATTGAAGCAACTGCCATGTGATTGGTTGATTAGATAATTGCATTAATGAGAAATTGAACAGGTGTTCCTAATAATCCTTTAGGTGAGTGTATATTAAGAACTTATATTTACTTAATTATTCAGTAAAACCATATGTTATTGTGCCTTGGCAACTGACAGATAACATTGAAAATGTAAGCCAACAAACAGCCAAGAAACCATGACGTCACTGTTTCTGCACCACAGTCCATTATAAACTACATAAGAGATACAGTTTACAAAAGCATTTTACAACATGGGAAATATGTAAACTGCCTGCCAGCAATAATATCTGGCCCACGGCCAAATTATGGAGCTTCGTTAGCAGCAAAATAAATAATTAATTAAATACTTTGAAACACCGAAACACACACATTGTGGATCAGTTTGTTGAAGAGGGAAAAAAAAATTCTTCCGACATGGGATCAAACTCGCAACCTTGTAAGTGAGAATCTTGCACTTTACCTCTTTCAACCAAACACCATAAAATGAAGTTTAAATATTATGCCTTATATTCTCACCAAACATCTAAAGTGCAATTTATACTTCTGCGTCAAATCGACGGCATAGCCTCTGCGTTGCCCCGTACCCTAAGCCGTTGCGCCTAAGCCGTAGCCTGACGTGCACCTCCTCAAAAGTGTAACTACACGTTGAGGCGACGAGAACGGTAAGAATTGTGATTGGTCGGCTTTGTAGCCCCTCAATGCCTCCGAGCCGACAGGAAGTGCCCCGTGCTTTGAAGTAAATCTTACTACCGGCAAACCAGCGGCTGTAGCACAGTCGATCAATACATTTTACTGTCACAAACAGAGCAAAATGACTCGTTTCAGTATCAGAATGTGATCCATTCAGTTGATAACATTTGAAAAGTGACACGTATACGATTTTCCCCTCATTCACGTTAGCGGAGGGCTAAAAAGGAAGTTAGCCTGCTTGGCCAGCAAAAGTCAACACAGTGGACGCTGTAGCGCTAACGCCAACTAGTGTTTGGGGGTGTAATTGCAGAATGACGGAGACACCAACGCCCAAGTATAAATGCATGGTTACCCGACGCAGGAGTATAAATCAAGCTTTTATGGATAAAAACAATTGCTGTGAAGCAATACTTTTTTGCAGCTACCTGCTGTATATTATTACTTCTTCTTCTTCTTCGAACACACAGGAAGAAGAAGAACATCACTCTGTTTTTTTGGTAACCAGAATTCTACAAGTAGAAGAAGAAGAATATGGTGACGAAACGCGCTCTGAAGTGCTGTTTGTCCATTTTCAGCTACTGTATTAAAAACATGGTGGCACAACATGGTGACGTCCATGTAAGGGGGACCCACAGTTATGTAGATAGAAATGACTCATTCTAAGGTAATAAAAACATAACGGTTCCTTATGTAAGGTCTTTATACACCACTGAAAACATAAGTTATGGATATTATATTGCATTTCTGTCGATAGATCCTAAAGAAATATTACACACTGGACCTTTAAGTTTAAACAGTCTGACACATGTGATGTCATTGCCTCAACTTGTGAGAACATGTGTGGAAGCTCTCAGCAGTGGCTCACTTACAGGGATTAACAAGTCGGTCAAGCCCGGTTGGTTATGTCCTACTTGCCACCAATGTGGGAATTCACTCATGTGATTTGTTTACAATTAGTCATAGTAAGTCCTTACTTACTCTGTGAACATTTCTTATTATTTTTAGCTTGTAAAACGTGTTTGTGTGGCAAAAACCTTAAAACTTAGAAACACAAAAATTGTCAGGCAGGTTGCAAATTCCACCTACTTTTCAGGGGCAATTAGATTCAGGTCTGGGGATTCTTGAGTTTTTGCAATCTGCGTGTTATTCAGTAACTGATTTACTAAGAGAGCAGGGATATAGTTTTTATGTTGTAACTGAGATTTTAGTTCCTGAAGCGTTGAACTTACAGCGTGCCTCCATTGTTGAGGGAGTTGGAGCTAGGTCCGGTCTGTGGCTGGAAGTTGGCATGGGATTTGGGCTGGGGCTGAAGCATGCTGGGAGGCTCCACACTGTTTAACATCATAGGCAGATCTTTCTCCTGCATGTGAGTCAGAGGCAGCAATGGCTTAAACAGAGCCCCGACCTTGCACTGTGGAGGAGAGATGGATGGCAACATGCTGAAGACATTCAGAGGCAGCAGGCAGAATATTGTTGGTGCCAGGTCTCACAGTGTGGGCTGATGCCACCCAGATATGGAGACTTGGGCCAGAATATTAATCTCTCGCAGTCATGCTTGTATTTATTATATCTGTGTGTATCTGTGTGAGTGTTTGTGTGTGCAGAAACAAACATGCACCAGTACAGTAGATGTGCAAGGTTGCAAATAACCACCAGCCAGCAGCCAAATGCAGGTTCCTCTTTTGCTGCTAGTATGTGTGCCTTTATTACAAGCTACTTTAGCATGTAACCAATCAATGGATGCTTTTATACTGACAATAATAAATTGGGAAAGCGGTTGATAGATTCTGTAATCCACCAGTGAATGGCTAGTGGATACAAAAGCATCTTCTTTGCATGTGTGCATGCATGCAGGCATACAGCAAAAGTGTGTATCAGTGTGTGCAAGCATAATATATATGGGAGCATGCATTCAGGTTTGCACATCCAATATTTGTGTACATTGTGTGTGTGTGTGTAGTGTGCACGCATGTGTGGTGTAAATGTTGTACCTGGGAGCCTGATGCGCTCTGTTGTTGCTGCTGCTGCAGCAGCTGCAGCCTCCTTGATCGATTCTGCTTATAGTAGTCGAAGATCATTAGGGCCGCATAAACCTTCCCTACTGTCAGTTCATTGGCTGAGGAGGTGAGGAGAGGAGAAGTGATGTGAAGGAGAGGAGATCAGATTCTACTGACTCATTCCTCCCTCCTCTAACTGCTTGTCTCCCTAATGTTTAGATTTTTTTTAGAAAAGGACTTTTTACAGTGAGTGATTTGATTAATTCACAGGAAGTGATTTACATATATATGTATATATATACTTATGTATAACATAACATAATGTAAACAATACAAGCATCTCAAAAGGACTGATTGGAAATGCCTTTGTGTAGTTAGGTGGTGAACACATTTCTTATCAAAAGGTGGCAGCAAAAGCAAAGCTCATTACTGCACATTAAGTCTTGTCTTTTGCATGCACTCAAGTCGATGGACACACACACACACACAGGTGCTACATACTACATACTAACACAAATGTACTCATCAGTGGCAGATGAAATATTCAGATCCTTTACTTAAGTAAAATACTAATACCACACTGTAAAAATACTCTGTTACAAGTAAATGTCATTGTCAAATGTCAATGCATTTAAGATTTTACTTAAGTAAAAGTATAATCAGGAAAATATACTTAAATCATTCAAAGTAAAAGTACAATGCAGAAAAATCTCCTCTGTGAATGTTATAGTATTATATATTATATCATTAGATTATTATTATATGTGCATTAATGTAAAAGCAGGATTTTACTTTTGTAGTAGAGGTGGAGCTCATTTTGAACAATATGTTTAGGGGTCATTATGGATTAATCTGCTGATTATTTTCTCCCTGTATTGATTGATTATTTGGTTTGAAAAAATTCTTAAAATAGTGAAAAAATGCAATAACATTTACCTAGAGCCCAAAGTGATCACAATGCTTGTTTTATCCAATCAACGGCACAAACCTCAAAAATATAAAAAATATAAAAAAAGAAAACCTGGAAATCCTCACATTTGTGAAGCTGGAACCGTGAAATGTTACTGCATTAAAAAATTACAAATGATTATCAAAATAGTTGCCAATTAATTTTCAGTCAACTAATTGATTAGTTCACCTGTATAAACGGTTAGGTATGATCATATGTTTTGTAGGCAAAAATATTAATTTGTAAAGTAACTAGTAACTAAAGCTGTCAAATAGTTGCAGTGAAATAAAAAAAACTGTATTTACATGTAGTGGGTAAATGTAGTGGAGTACAAGTAGAAAGTGGAATGAACAGAAAAGACTTAAGTAAAATACAAGTACCTCAAATTTGTACTAAAGTACATTACTTGAGTAAATGCACTTATATTCAGCCACTGGGGCAGTACTTTTATCACATTTCTTGCAGCTTAAAATGCTCTTATATTTAAGAGCGCGCCAGCAGTCTCTGAAGTAGGTTAAAAGCAGATCCTAGATAACTTTAGTTCAGAAACATACAATTTTTTCTCTTTTTATGTTTGAGGTCATCAGTTTTTTCTTAAGTTAGTGAGTTCAGTGAAGAAAAGACACTATTTATAGTGAAGGATTTTCTCAAAAGCTTTAAACACAGTGTAAAAAACATTCCCACTGATATAATGTATGTGTTATCCTACATTATAAAGAACTTCTCTTTAGCAGTGTGGCAATCCCTGCTGTGACTGTTTAGCACTGTTCTAACCTGCACATACATCTGTAAGGCAATCTTTGAAACAGTGTGTCTTCCACTTTATCATGGCCTTAAGTGCTGAGTTGTGACAAGTACATAAGGACTTTGAAGCACAGCTCATCCAAGTTCAAAATGTAGATAATGGTGAAATCTTTACGTTTATGTGGCGTCACCAACAGGTCCATGGTCTTTTGAGAGAGGTTGGGCCACACTGTAGACAGCTCCTTCTTTAACTCAGCGTCAGATAATCGCTGGGCTACCATGCCTTGAAAACCACAGAAAGATAGAGACCTCTTTGATTAAAACAATTATCAACCACCACAGCAGCACAATATACTGTGTTTTTAAATTAAAAAGGGAATTGTGAGAGACAGTGAAAAAAACCTCTTCCAACTAGTTTATTCTAATTTTACAACGCAAATCAAGCAAAGCAGTAAATGAGACGAGGCACAGAGAGAAATCCTCATTAAAAGTGCAGATACAGTAGGGGCAGTGACGCCAGGAAACAGAATCCAGCAGACATGCCCAGTACAGCACAAAGCTTTCTAAAAAGTCTATTAGAGCATTGCAAACTGTTTTTATTTGTTAAAGCTGCAATTTCTAACATCCTGTCTACACCAGACACCTTTGAAACCCTTTTCAGATTTCCATATGATGTTAATCATATAGACATCAGATAAATGTCGAGTGTGATGCTGAGAATGACCAATGTTACCTCTTTCATTGAGAAAGAAATGATTTTCTTGATTTTGCTATTTACTAGAGATGGACAAATTACAATTTTCTTGGCTTAGATTTTTAATTCTGATTTGCCGATTCCTATTTTATTTCTCAGGTGGGATTCTGACAAAGCTGCGGTATGGCAACGGGGTCAAGGTGAGCTGATTCTTTGGTGGCAGCAAGAAGAAAACAGCCAAGTCGACTTCAAACGGGTTGAGAAAGTGGGTCAGTTATCCTTTTCTCAATTAAACACAGGGATTTCGTTCTTCTTCTGCAGTCGTGGAGTTTTGTTCAGTTGTGAACAACAATCTCTTCTCACGATCCACAAGTGTTTTGTCACACAAAAATAAAAAGAGAGACAAAGAAAACAGTCCGTCCTTGGCCAGCAAGTTAGATATGAGTTCAGGAAAGAAAAAAAAATCAACATTGAAAAGGTGGGTTACCTTCTTCTGTAGTGGGCGCTAACGACGGATGGCAGCGAGCTCTATCTTCCAATTTCTTAGCTGTAGCAGTTTTAGTCCAAGCCCCTCGCCTGGCATCATGCAGGGAAAAAGACTAAAAAAACTGAAACAAATAAAAACTAAACTAAAACTAAGCATTTCCAAAAATAAAAACTGAACTAAACAAGCAAATCCATGTTTAAAACTCATTAAAACTATACTTAAATTGAAAAAAAAAGTCAAAACGAAAAAAAAATCTAATGAAAAATCCCAAACTATAATAACCCTTGTCTGAACTTGAATGTCATCTACTCTGCATCTAATCATGAATAAGTATCCCCCTTTCATAGTTTGGTTGGTGAAATGTGCCTTAGTAATACAGTTTAATATTTTCCTACTACATATGCTGCCTTTTCTGCTCTTGCTTGCGGCCTGGAAAGACTGTAGATCATTATGTATCATTTGCTCTGTCACCAGCCACCACATATTCTACACACACAGCTACACATGCGCACTGACGACCCAGGGTTAGGGTTACAACTTTGGATTTATTCAGGCACTTTAAAAACATTTATTGAAAGTTTTTTTCTTTTTACATGTTTATTTACAGCATTAAACTTTGAAATTTATATTGTAATAGGCTGTATATTAACTAATTGGGAGAAAACTGGTAGTTCTTGACATCCTTTTTACGCTGCGAAGCTACGACTGTGAGATTGACAGTCGAATCAGGCTCCGCCCATCGAAGCATCGAACCTTCGACTATTGGGGGTCAGCCCTAGTTTTAAATCCTCTTAGGATGCTTTACAGTCCCAGTGTCATTCACCACGCTGAGTAATGTACATGTACATTCAGTTCAATTTAATCACACTCGAGGCGATGCAGGGTTAACCTTATTCATACATTGTTGTCTTTTCTTAGGACGTAAAACCAGAGAGAAAGACTTAACATTAGTTTTATTATTCTTATTATTAATATTCCACTCATTTTTGTTCTCTTCTAATGATGTGTGGTGTGTTTCTCTGACCTGAGGCCAGTTTAATCTCCAGGGCAGTGCGAATCAGGGCCATCAGGGTTGAGGTGAAGTGGACGGTGTTGTCATCAGCAATGGGCATGTTCATTTTGACGAGGCGCTAAGGACAGAAGATGAGTGGGGACAGAGAGACTTTAGATCACTATGTGATAGCAAACAGCCTGATCAGAACATTCAGTTCACCCAGAGAAATCTATCTGTATGCTGCTGTGATCCAATACCCTCCACATATTCACTCTCTTGCAAACTTTAAAAAAAAAAATAAGTGCAAGTTTGGCCATATTGGTAAAATTCTTTGGAGAATCAGTTCAGCACACAAAAAGCCTTCTCCACATGTACGTACAGACATTCACATTCACTGCTTTTGGCTACGGTATGCACTACACTGCAAGTCAAAGTGCACTGTTGCAAGACTGACATTGACCGAAAAAAAGGTGAGACAAGGCATGTAACGCATAACCATGAAGGTGCCTCGACAGTCGCAGGAGCTCGACTCTGTGGTTGCCATCCTAACAATCATCAACTTGGAGATGAGGAGACTGAGTATGCTCTTCATGTACAGTGGCAGTTAGCAATAAAGAGTGTCCATTTCACCAAGCTTGGGCAGCCTTAGCTGGAAGATTTGGCTTATATAGGTCTACTGGCACAACTACACGGATCCAGAATGCTGTGGGACTGTTGCTTTAAGAGTTGAGCTCCCCTGAACACAAAAAGCATTCACCTACATGTGCTATCAGTGGCAATGCAGAAAGTAAGAAAGACCAGAGTCAGAATGAGACAGGGATGGAAAGTTGAGGGGCAAATACACACACACACACACACACACACACACACACACACGCATGCTAATTTGCATGTGGTCACACACTCACCTTCACATACATATACACGCACACACACACACAACACAGTAAAGGAGCTGGTTTAGACAGAATGCTTGTCTAAAAATTCAGGGTCAATGAGATCTCAGGTCTTATTAGGGTTGGGCTCGCGCGTGGTGGTGGGGGAATAATACGGAAAAAAGACAAGTTCTGTGTCTTTAGGCGCCTTTATAAAACATACTGCTGATGGAGAAAGTGGAGCAAATGGTGGGTGGGGGAGGAGAGACAGAGAGAGGAGGGGCAAGCCGGTGTGTTTGCAGAGAGACCAGAGGTGTAGAGGGTTGTGTGAGTGTGTGGGGAGAAGAGAAGAAAAAGCAAAATTCAAATTTGATGACGATGTCAGCTCAACGTCGTTATGTCTGTCAGCACTCGCCGATAGGCCTAGGCCTTATTTGTAAACATTTTTAAAGCCTAACAGATAAATTTTGGATACACTACACTGTGTCCATATGGACTTCATAAGACCCCATTTACACCTAGTATAAACATTTAATCTGCAACTAGATTTGTTATCTGATCAAATCAGGTGTTATCATCTCTAGTTTGCTTACATTCTGAATAGATCTCCAAGCACATAGCATATGCACCTAGTGTGCTTTAATTTGGATGAAACTGGCATATAAATGGTAAATGGACTGTACATGTATAGTGCCTTTTTTAGTCTTCTGACCACTCAAAGCGCTTTGCATTACATGTCACATTCACCCATTCACACATATTCATACACTGATGGCAGAGCTAAGGTGGCTATGGCACCTTTAGGCTACTTTTTTGTAACCTTGCTGACTAGGTTAACATTACATATAGTGTAAGAAGCTAATCAGAGCCAGTGGAGAAGTTTGCTAGGACTGCTGCTAGCTCCACTTCCTCATCACATGACCCTCATCTTGCATGTTATAGCTGACCCCCCACTAGATGATCCTTCTGAATTAATCACCAAACAAGAGTAAGGTGACCTTTCAACTTGTTGTTCTTAAGAATGTGATAACATTGTAAAAATGTAATTTACTCCTGGTTGAGATCTGATAACAATGTGAGCTAGACCACTGCTGGATGTTGATGATGACGATTGCATTCTGTGTGCCTTTGCATTAACATGCATTGTTCCTGATTCGGATAAAATCCAGATACAGATCACATGCTAATGTGGTCTATTTCTCATTAATCTCAATCAATATTCAGCGAAAACAAATCACATTGGCATATTTTTGTAATTGCTGTGCAGCACTTATATTTTAACACAAAGACAAACACAAGCACACACAAATATTTCCAACAGTGGACAGACTGAGATGAAATGAGAAAAAGAATGAGAGGGAAAGGGCTGCAAAGACTGGACCACAAAGTGAAAAGCACACATTACTCCCAGAGAAAAGCAACATAAACACACACACGCATACACACTGCTCCACAGAATAAAACCCGAGCTGGGGCGTACCATTCAAAGGAAATAGTGATATAAGGGAGCAAATTTCCTCCATAAACATAATATCTTAATTAACATGACTTTTCAGTCTTCTTAGATAAGCTCTATGTTACTATCATTAGCAATGGGCATTAGCCCACACAAGCAGCTATTGTCAAAGAAACAGTAGAGACAGTAAATAGGGGCATACACCAAAAATATCAGAGCACTAGCAAAACAAAGTACGAAAAAACACTGCAGAGCATAGACACTGGCTTGAGTTTACGCCAATGGGAGACAATTTATTGAGCACAGGGAAGAAGGAGGAGGAAGAGGGGGGTCTACCTTGTAGGCGACTCTTGGTGGACATTTCTTTCCCAAACCTAAGGGTGGGGACATGTGGAGCAGCATCTGATACATATCGAGGTACTTGATTCGGCCACTTCACAGGGCAGGAAATCAAAAATAAACAAACGCAAACAGAGAAGGATGGGGAGTTAGAGAAGGAGGAGAGGAACAAAGGGAAGAAACATAAAACAATAGAATAATGGAAAGGAAAAACAGAAATCTGTTAATAGATTTCCTAGAGTGAGATGTAAGGTGGATGTCATCCCCGGTCGCTGTGTCGGGGCACAGGGATGCATCGCTGTGGAGCTCAGGATCCTTGACAGGAAACATGGGATGGTAAAGAATGAGTTTGGCGGGAGAGGGGAGGAGGGAGGAGAGGATGGGTTGATCCAACACATAGGATGCTGATGGGAGGGAAGAGAAATGACAGCATTGTAACAGGGATGTCTGCCTCTGCATGCTAGCAGATATCCCACTGGTACTTCAACCAGGGTGTATGGAGACAAAGGTTTCAATGCCAGCCCGATCTTTGGTTTAGGGCTTTCACTCATAGCCTGGCTTCCTCCGACAGACATCTTCATAAAAAATTCTTTGTAAGGCTTTTGATCTGAGTAAGATGTTTTAAAGATCTGAATTTAGTGATAAAACTGAATAATTTTGAGGGTTTAATCTGATAGAAATAGAAAGTAAATTGTGTCTGCTGTCTTAACATGACAGACAGGAGAGAGTAGGCATAGCAGGCGGCATGTTGGGACAATGCTGCACAATGGCTTTGAAAGCTTTGTTTCCACTCCGGAATCATCAACCAAAGCCAGTCAGTTTGGAGGGACGGGTGCTAGTGTAAAGGCGGTTTCATTGGTGCACAGCCATTCAGTTAAAAGTCTCTTGGCATAGAGGTACACAAAGCACCCTAATGACGGAAATGTCTGGTATTTGCAAACCTTGTATGCTACCCTATTAGGGCAGTTCTTCCCTAAGCCAAGGGGGGGTGAGATAACACGTAACAAATTGTACATATCCTTATAGGAAATCCGTCCGCTGTGGAAAAGAACAAGCACATAAATAAACAAACATTCAGGACAGCTTAAAATAAAACAATGCTCATCAGAGGGCTGACTGCATACAACATAAACGGGAACAAGGCCTGTGTATGAGGCCTCAGTCAGTCACCTTTGTCAGAAATGGGGAAGAGAGTAGTAAAGTTAGGGTGTCTATTCCCTCCACTTTACTTTGTATGCTATTATCTGGGGCCTAGAGGGAGGCTTGAACATACCATGCAGCTGGGTCGTACTCAGCCCAAACCCGGATGAACTCATCAAGGTGATGAGGACCCAGGATGGAGGAGTCTCTGGTTAGGTACTCAAAATTATCCATTATGACGGCCACAAACAGGTTCAGCATCTGAAACACAGACATTAGGTTGAGTTTACACCTATGTCTTTTTGAAATTTTGGAGCACAATCCATTAATCTCAATAGCACTGGCATGATCAGCCTAGCTGTGCAAACATGCACAAATTGTTCATGTCAAGTTCAGCTTTGGTGAACTCTGACACGCCAGTTTGTGCTGACGACCAACAACAACCGTCTTGTCAGTTCTGACCTTTTAGGTTAAGGGAGAGCCAGTGTGTACACAGCTATAGTACACTATGATAGCATATTATCTGCGTTGCACCATCCACGTAACACTTAATAACCGCCCTCTGTTGGAGTAAAAACTGCTTCACAGAAGAGCCATGGTTTGATAGAAGAGTTGACGATACCAATATGTTACTGCAATAAACTGAATAAACTAGCAATCGAGCTATAGTAAGACAGTTAAATGTCCAGGCTGGCTAAGTGAGCTACTTTCTGGTGACCAGAGCTTAAGACATTATTTACAGGGCTTCACGTTACGACTAGTGACTGTGTCGGCTCTCACTGCAGCAATGTAGGCCATAATTATTTTGAAATTATGTATAACATTGATATTGTTTATTTTTGGCTACTCTCTGTGTAGCCCAACTTAAAAAATGTAAAAGAAAAACTTTCTAAACGTAATGTTTTAAAAAGTAAACAAGAACTAAAAAACTATTATTTTGACAGTTGTACTTGGAATATAAAAACTACACATTCAAAATACAGTAATGTCCTAAAACTGATAGGACATATCTAATGAGCTGAACTGAATCTGAGCTGTCTTGCAAGGCCAATATTACCAGTCACATCTGACAAAGAAACCCATGTCAACAGTTACAGTGACTACATTTTGGTGTGTTTCAGTACTGACCAGGAAAGAGCAGAGGAAGATAAAGGAGACAAAGTAGAAGTAGGCAAAATCACTGCCGCACTGTTTTCCATGGGACCCCGATCGCTCGTCACAGGCTCTGTGACTCAAACATGATAACATGATCTCATGCCACGCCTCACCAGTTGCACTCCTGACACACATAAAAAGACAGAAGGACAGAGAAAAACAGAGAAGCTTTGATTGACGAGCCATAAAGGGCTGGCAGTATTTTGCAAGGCTGCAGTTCAGTATTTTAACTTATTGGGAGAAAACTGGTAGTTCTATGTAAAATCAGACATTGAGCACCCCCATATCGCCAAAATGGCATGATCCTCGTTTCGCTGCAAAGCTTTGACGGTTAGATTGACAGTCGAATCAGGCTCTGCCCATCGAAGCATCGGATCTTCGAGTATTCAGCATCAGCCCTAAATAGCGGTATGGTTTTGGTGCAGTTTCTCATTACCTACTGGGCTGTTTGCCCATCTAGAAGTCCAAGGAATTATTATATATAAAACTGTAGTAAACTAAGCTTCTGATACCTGAACAGCAGCATGAGGGCCTGGAGAAAAGTGCGGAAGTTATTGTGGTGATTGATAGCTGTGTCCTCATTCAGCTCAATGTTGCCAAACACCTAAAGCAGAGACACAGTGAGGGAATGGATTTGTATTGTATTGTCAATGTGCAATTGAGGTTTTTCACATTCGAGCCACAACATTTTTATAGTGAACCACTATATAAATATCATGGTCTCTGTGACCACAGCATAGCAGCATCACTCACCTGCATCCCAATGATGGCATAAATGAAGAACAGCATAGCAATCAGCAGGCAAACATAAGGCAGGGCCTGAGGGGAACAATATGAAACCATAACACATTTAATTAATATTCCAGCTAGGATGTTTGAGTTTGTGTGTGTAGGTTGTTAATGTGTGTGGGTGTGTAAGTGTGTCAGAGTAAACTAGCACATGCATGTGGGTGCTAGTATGCATGCAGAATGTGTGTGCACATGTCGGTGAGCATGTAATAATGTCTGCGAGCACCTTGAAGGACTGGACGAAGGTCCACAGCAGAATGCGGATGGTATAGCCCTGCCTCAGCAGCTTGATGAGCCGAGCGGCTCTGAACAGCCTCAGGAAGCTCAGGTTCAGCAGCCTGTCCTGTTAAGACACATAAGGGACATTAAGTACTTACCAACCTAATAAACTATTTGATAAACACAGCCTTATCAGAGCTGAATTATTAAGTCACTACAGCAGGTTACAAATGATCACAGTGGTGTAACATGCTGACCCCCTTTAACAAGCATGCTTGAGCAGGTCTAGGTGTAAATATTAAAGTGTAAAGGATTCAAGCAGCTAATAAAAATCTGGATCAAGTCTCATGTGGAAGAGAATGTGATGAAGTACACCAAATTGATTCATGCATTAACATACACTAGGTTCACATTTTTTCCTTAAAACAATACTGACATGCCCATATGTACACTGAAATACTTTTTGGCTGCTGTATTACCACTGGCCACAAAGAGATTGCTTCTTAAAGCAATTTCAATGCAAGTGATGGGGGTCAAAATCCACAGCCATCATTCTGTGTGAAAAAACATTCTAATGTTCAGCTGAAGTTAGTGTAAGATTTAAGAGGTCTCAATTAGACAAATCAGTGGGGAGCATCCAGTCTTGTTAGTACAACATTGCTAAGGGTTCCCACTCATTTTCATCTCTCTAATAAAGGAAGGAATCTCTGTCTGTGTGTCTGTATTTCAATTATGTCAGGAACAGTTAATATAATCGACTTGGTGGGTGGGTTGCTGCGGACTCAAGGGAGTGCAGTGTCACCTTTGAAGACACAACACGTTCAGAATTAATAAATAGAACAGGGCTGAGCGGAGCTCTGCATCAGCTACGGTGGGGAGCGCTCACGGGGGCACAACGGAGCTGCTTATGTTGCTCTAGATGTGGGGTACGCTTGCAGGGCAGGGCTTATAAGCTCCAATGTGATAGTGAATTGCTGAAACAGAGTTGTAAGAGTTTTATGTTTTGTGTTACAGTAGGATCGTACAGTAAGGAAGCGCTGAATTTCTAGCAGTGTCTTGTTTCATTGTTATTAATGCTGTAAGCCAGGGGTCGACAAATAAGTTAATGGATCTGGTCAGCTCAGTCAGGAGTGCACAGGCCTTTCAATCGGAGGGTTGTGTTTTGCTTTGTGGCAGGGCGCATCATCCTGCTGAAAGAAGCCACTGCCATCAGGGAATACTGTTTCCATGAAAGGGTGTACATGGTCTGCAACAATGTTCAGGTAGGTGCTACATGTCAAAGTAAAATCCACATGAATGGCAGGACCCAAGGTTTATCAGCGGAACATTGCCCAAAGTATCACACTGCCTCTGCTGACTTTACCTTCTTCCCATAGTGCATCTCGGTACCATGTGCTCTCCAGGTATGCCACACACGCACCTGGCCACCCATGCGATGTAAAAGAAAACATGATTCATCAGAACAGGCCACCTTCTTCCATTGCTCCGTGGTCCAATTCAGATGCTCACAAGCCAATTGCAGACACTTTCAGCAGCAGACAGGGGTCAGCACGGACACCCTGACTGGTCTGTGGCTGCCCTCCATGTATGTATGTATTCTTAAGGCATTGTAAACTCACCACCTTAAGTGTCCAAAGTATCTCAATGGCTGAACATGCGGTAGAAATGGGTCCTGGGTATTAGATTTAGAGTGCTTTGCGTAGCTGTAGCAACCGTGCTCTGGTCGACACCTCTCATGGTCTTTTCATGTTGGATGTGTTTCGTTCCCTTAGCATGACTTGTGAGGGCTTATAAAATATGATGCTCGAAAATGCAGGCAGTAAGTGAAAGGCAGAATGGACGAGATGGAGCAAAACCTGTGTTATGCTAGTTATTGTTTACTCATTGTGTTGTCCCAGTCAACATATGTGTGAAATCTGGAACTGCCCAATTCATTCTTAAATTATGCTGGGGCTTCATCTGATTGGCTAAATGATGTGAATGCATCGCTCAGGTATCCAGGGCTCCATCTCATAGATCAAATGTTGGCACTGAGTGTGAAAGATGAAAATTTCTGAAACCTCAGTTTTGTGAGGTCACAGTGACCTTTGACCATCAAATTCAAGTTCATCTGTGAGTCCAAGTGGACATTTGTGCAAGATGTAATGAAATTCCCTCCAGGCGTTCCTGAGATATCGTGTCCATGAGAATAGGACAGAAGAGAGGTCACAGTGACAACTCAAAAACATAATGCCACTAGCTGTGTCACTGGTGCAGAGCTACAAAAATGTGAACCTATCCTTTAATATGAAACAGAGCAGACAGTGCAAGATTATCATGCATTAGTATTACAGCACACAGAAGCTTCATCTGCTGCTCTAACTATCTAAGATAAGAATACAAAAATGATACTACATAAGGATTAATGTTCTCTTTTCTCTCACAAGTTTCATCATTGATGGATTTTTAAACTCATTTTGCAGATGAAGGCTTAGTTGATGAGCATCAGGAGTATGAGGGATGCTTGCACCCTCTTATCAAAGTGAATCCTGCAATAAATGTTCTAATAATCTTAATAATTTACTGAAATCAGCGGCCTGTTTTATAGAACATTGAATGACAAGACATTAGATTGAGGCTCTTTTTATATCCATTTCTTCACATGCTGTATGTAAAGTGTGTTGCTGGATTTTTATCATTTTATTCAAGCGGCAGGCATGGATGGCAGAAATATAGGGAGGGCTGGTCTGATGGCTATTGTGGTTGTTTGTTTTTTCCAACACCAAAAGGGGGGGGGGGATCATTTATAGACTGATCTGACATCAGAATAATCTCCTTTAAAAATATATTGTGTTGTATTAGACTGATTTTCTTTTCTTTTGCATATGAAGTAATAGTTCAGTGATACATTATTTACAGTGCTATTGACAAGGCAGAAGGGTTCTGTGTGTATTGAAACTTGTGCTGCTGCAGCTTTTATGTTACTGTTAATATGACGGCATTCAGACTTGTACCGTGTTGAACATACTACAGAAATTATTCATCCCATCGTATTGCACTATTCCACCTGCTTCTTTACCATGTTATGCGTTACCAATCAGGCCAAACTCACATACCACATAACCAACACAGCTGCCAGGGTAATTGGTCTCCCCACTCCCAACCGCGCAGATCACCACATTGAGGCCATTGCACGCATTGCACCCTCAGTAGCACAGCACATCACACACCCACTCAATCACTACCTTACCCTACAGTACTATAGGTGCCAGTACAGAGCACTGAGGTGCAGGAGGGCCTGCTCTGGGTAAAGCCTAATCCCTGCAGCCATAACCACCTTAAATAATAGGCCTCGCTGAATTGGCCTGAGTGTGTACTGTTGTTGACACTGTAGTTTTTACTGTGTGCTGTTGTTGTCTGATGAGTACAGTGCTGCGAAAGAAAGAAAGAAATTTCCCCTTGGGGACAATAAAGTCTAAAAAGTCTGAAATTGTACAGGTCTGATAAAGGCAGGTTGCCATTGTGTCTTTTATATAACAGTGACTCTGGAACTTGATCTGACATGTACAATCACATTTACTGTATGTAACAAGGTACATCTCTCACATCTAAAGTCAGGTTATCTGGTCTTCTGCTGCATTCATTGGACAAGTCTTTTCTGCGTCTCTCACAAGTTCCCCAACTTTATGAAAGCACAATACTAAATTAATGGATTACTCTTTTAACTCATAAAGTCACTCACCGTAGTCTAGTGATGTTTGGGACCAGGGCATGGCAACACCAGTGATGACAATCAACAAGATGACAATGTAAAGAGCAGGACAAAGAGAGAGAAAGAAATGAAATGAAAGAGACAGAGAGCAGAGCAAAGTGAGGAGAAGACGGAGGAAGGAGAAGTGAGAGAACACAATCATATTACACAACATAAACTGACGTAAATCAGTCAAAAGCAATAAAGGTATGTGGTAAGGTAACTGTCTGGAATAAAAAAACAAAACTGTCAAACAACACAAAAAACCCATCCCACCCATTGATTCACTATAAACCACACATTACTGTCTGAAGTAGATTCAAATCAGCTGTGCATCCTCAGATCCTGTACCAGCCCTCTAATGATAAATTAATTCAATCAACAAAAGACTCGCTCAGAATCCTCCCCTCTCTCTTCGTCCAAAGCTGTCAGGCTCTCTGGACCGCTGCCATGTAATTGTTTTTGCTGATATGGCTAGTTAGCTTGTTTCCATAAAGCTTGCTGAACAGGCTGTGCCTGCCCCAGCTCATTACCATGCTGTGTTATTTGGATACAACACATTCAGCCCTGTTGAGACGAGCGTGAAGAGGTGGGGAAGGGTGCTCTTACATTGATTTCAGTCACCAGGATGTCAGTGATGCTGCCCAGCACTGTCACAAAGTCAAACACGTTCCAGGCGTCCTTTAGGTAGTTCTGAGAAATAGTTGAAAATCACAAGTTATTTATTATTCATCACATTTAAAGTATAAAATGTATAAATGTTACCCACCAGTGGACCAAAAGCAATAATCTTGAGGATACACTCCAGAGAGAAGAGAGTGGTGAAGACTATGTTGAGGTTCTTCAGCATTGCTTCATAGAAGTCTGGAGCTCCATGGAACTGAAAGACAAATGATGTTTCAAGGTGTTGATCAAGTTTTCTGTGCTGGCATATAGCACTGTTAAAGAAATAGTTTTAGACATTTTGTGAAATATGCTTTACTTTAGTTACATGATAAGATCAATACCACTCTCATGTCAATGCTATTACAATAAACAAATCTAAAGGATGCCGAAATAACTTTTTAACAATTTGTAAGTCTGGTCCACAAGACAACAAGCAAACAACTTGGTTTTCTGAATGGAGTTGAGATTGATCATTGCTATGCTACCTTGTTTCATAGTAAAATACAACCTGTAGCTGGACTTAAGTAACAGATGGTTAATATACCAGGTAGTCCAACTTCTAGCTTACTTTTCTTCAAGCAATATCCTTTTTTCTCCAGTCTCTGTACAAATATGAAGTGTGTGCTCTCCTCCTGCCAGTGAACAGCTCCAGATCAGTGTAGAATCCGGTGTGACTTCTGATGCTTATTGTTCCTCTGCTCTGACCGGTCACCTCCACACAACACTCTGCAGAGCCCCACGTTTCGCACATTTTTGCTCAAGTTGAATATTTTCAACTTCTGCAAATTTTGCTTATTCATGTCGTCCAATTCGCATCACCCCTGCGTATTTGTGTGTATTCGCTTCTTTGAATTCAATGTATGTAATTGTGTGTAATGCGAAAACTTCATTTCACTTTCTGTGTGAACCCATCAGGGGTGCTGTTGGCAGATAGTTTTACCTTTGCACAGAGCAAGGCTATTTTTCCTTGTTTCCAGTCTTTATGCTAAACTGAGCACACAGCATTGTATTATAAATATCCTCCTCACAACTTCTTACCTTCATCATGAGTACCACAGTGTTGAGAGCGATCATGATCATGATGGAGTACTCAAATGGAGCTGAGACCACAAACTTCCACATCCTGTACTGGAAGGACTGCATGTTCTCAGGCATGTAGCGTGTCAGAGGTTTGGCATTAATGGCAAAGTCAATACAAGCCCTCTGTAACAAAGAAATCACACATCTGCTTCAGTGTATTCATAATTTGACAGGAACTGCTCTCAAACCTGGTGTGAGCAGCTGGCTTCACTATCCAATTAGTGAACATACATGTTGGTCCCTGGTGGCAATTACTGAGTAAAAATTTTGGCTCACTATTAAGTATTAAAGGAACATGCAGCTCGCGGAGTTGCAGAAACAGACTTAAAGATTATTGAAACTTTGAAAGACTGGACACCCCATTGATAACAGCTGTTTGACTAACATATGCAGATATATATATTAGTCTTGGAAACTTCAATACAAAGACAACACACAGGGCAATATATATGTTAATAGAATAGCTATGATTGTAGATTGTAGACTTAGCACAAGACAAATTAAAATCCTGTGACAACATGAATTCTTGTGTGTACCAAGAATTATTTATACTGCAATCTTCCAAGAGAAAATGCTAAATTTGATGATTTGGTGGATGGAAAGATGGCAACACAAACGGTAAACTCTGCACAGAGAGCTGGAGGAGTGAGAACTTCATCACAGTGAGGTAAACATCACCTGAGCTGTGGTTCTGCACTAAAACCTGATGAAGTGTATTATACAATAACATATACTCTCACATTGCACATGTGCTCACTGCTTTAGGCCAGTTCTGTTCTGATTTTATTTCACTGACCCAGACTGGAACAGTCTCTGTCCAACTACCAGTCAGTGGCCAGTTGTTTGTCATGTCTATGCTTTACCTCGTTCTTTTCTAAGCTGCACTCAGACAAGGCCTTGTCTCCCTGCTCCTGGAAGGTGATGATGATCAGAGCAACAAAAATGTTGACAAAGAAGAAAGGGAAAACCACAAAGTAGACCACATAGAAGATGGACATCTCTATCCGGTAGCCTGGACTGGGACCCTGGTCTTCAAAGGTGGCATCCACAGAGTGCTTCAAGACACTGCAAAAAGAATAGAGCACATTACAACAGACAGTAGGACAATATCCAGCCTGTAATGTTACTCTACAAGGTGGTAATACTACATTTTGAAAAATAATAATTTTTAAACAGTGCCACAGACAGACCGAAATTGACATGGTCACAAACATAAATTAAAGCTGCAAGTAGTGTTGGGGTGTGTAGTGCTTCGGGGTGTTATCCGGCCGTGATGCATATTCTGGAGCTCTGCCGGTGCGGCTGTGAATTTGCAACGCGCTTCGGACGCTGCATGAAGGTTTTATATGTCACTTCCTCTGTCCCCGTTTTGGCGCTACATAGCACTTGGCGCTATGAATATAAATGAATATTGACGTGTGGATGTCTTCGGGGTGGAACAGTTATCAAGCACATAAAGTTTTGTTCAGATGTGAGCATGTACACTGAAGTTACAACAACTTCCTGTGTCATGGTGAAGAGTTGATCTTTGACGCCACGCCACGGACACGCCCATTGACGAAAACTCACAGATAGCACAACTTTTCATCTTCAATGCCTTTAGAAGGCACAGCACAAATTTGAATTTGTATTTGGAGTTCGTTAAAGTACGGAGTGTGTAAATCATCCAAAAATGACCATAGAATTCAAAATGGCCGACTTCCTGTTGAGTTTAGGATATGGTTTCTTGAGGCTTTTTTGTGCGTCTTGATATGATACATGTCCCCAGAAGATTACGTGCATGTAGGTTGAACGTGGACGAGGGGCTAATGTTTTCCAATTTTCTAGGTGGCGCTAGCGAGTCATTTTGCCACGCCCATGCGCGAAACCCATAAAATACAAAATTTTTCACCACTTCTGACATGTGTGCAGAGTTTCTGGTATGTTTAGGCCCCCAAAATTGAGCTTACTTTGCAGAAAAAAAAAGAAAAAAAAAATCTTTACAGTTTCAATAGGGACCTCGCACGGTTCGTGTTCGGGCCCTTATTATAAACTATTACAGTAAAAAGATGAAAAAGCAAACATTTATTTGCCTTAAAGAAGAACTTGACAATAAAAAGTATTTTGTGAATGTGCAATATGCATGAGATTATTTTTCAGCATTACAGATATGAAGACTTATTAATTCAATTATTGACAGTGTTAATATACTGTGGTTTTGACAGAAACCCCACACTGAGCCACTAAAGCCTTATGAGATGTGAGCTAAATCTGTATATGGTTTGTTCTTTGATTATTTTGTTTCAAAACCAAATCGGAAAAAACACAAAAAACTAAGTCGTTTTTTGGTTTATCCGTAGGGATACAACACAGACATAGACAGAACAAAACGCAGCTGCTTTGTTTTTCCATTTTGGTTTTAAAACAGAAAAAACAAAAAACTACTAGTTTTGATTTGGTTTTGAAATGAAATAACCAAAGAACGAACCATACATGGACTGAGCTATCGCCTATAGAATTGACTTTCAGAAGTCCATTCCATGCTCTTAATATGTTACATTTGTCAATTGTAGTTGAAGTTGAATGTCTTCTCTATAATTAGATAAAAGTATTTCTCTTTGTGCTTTTCCTACTTGCATTTCCGATGATCCAATTTTCCCACAATAACCATTTATGATCCTGTTTTTCCCAGTGTCAAATTCATCACAGATGGGCATAATTTCAACTATGTCCGCATTACATACATCTGTCAGCTGCACTTACGTTGGCCAGCCCTCCCCAGTGGAGACAGTAAAGAGGGTCAGAAAGGCCCACAGCACGTTGTCATAATGGAATTCATATTTCTTCCACTCTCTGGGCATGGCAGCAACCTCATCTTTGTCATAGTCTAGGAACTGTCCTCTGGAAGACAAGAGGGAATAATAAAGCTGAGTGGGTTTTGATCACACCAACAGTTGATGGTTTACAATTTAAAAGTTTCTGAGATAAGAAATGAGGAATTGGGGGATTTTAGACCAACTTGCAATCCTTCTCCAGGCCCTTGGACTCATCTGTGCAGTAGAAGAATTTCCCCTTGAAGAGCTGAACTGCGATGACAGCAAAGATGAACATGAAGAGGATGTAAACGATGAGGATGTTAAGCACATTCTTCAAAGAGTTGACCACACAGTCGAACACGGCCTGAGGACACAGAAATACACACACATTTATATAAAGTGGGAAATTATTTCTGAACATAGTTGGAAACTATTACCTATGAACTTGCAGGCACTGGGAACATTGAGAATTCTCAGTGGCCTGGCCTGCTGGTGCAGTGAGATGCATCAGCATGTAATTAATAAGACATGCAACAAATAATTAATATGCTTCATAAAAGCAGGTCTGTTAGGCTACCCGGAGCTTCTAGCTCATTATGTTCAATGCTATGGTGCTTGTATCGATGACTGGCAAAGAGGTATGATGACAAACAGCGGGGAATAACTTTTGAGAGGGGGCAGTAGTGTACTAGCATCTCATCCTGCTGTTAGACATTGTCGTTACTGCCTCTGAAACCTGGGGTGCTCTGCCCTGGGCCGCAAAGCATCGGTGGAGCATCTTTGAGAAGATGAGTCAGAGGGAGAGGGACTAGGATCTTTGCGAGGTAAACCCTACATGGGACGAGGTTTCGATGGAAAACTGGCTTCTTCTTGTGGGCTTGGTGGGTTGGGGCTTAGCGGAGGATATAAGCAGCAGAGAGCGACAGGGACAATAACAAAATAACCCTCATCTGGTTTTAAATCTGTAGTTTGCCTTCTTTTGATACTGTTCAGACAACATATTTGGGCCTTCTGCATTTCAGACTAACATGAATGTAGTGTGCTTGATAGCTGACTTAGTTTCAAGTTTTATTGTTGTGCCTCATGGACCAGAGCACCAATTAGAATGAAAGATAAGGCTGATGATATCATCCTGTTCAGCCCTCACTAAACTGTAAACCTTTTTATTCACCGCAGGAGTTTTCCTTGTTTGTCCTGGTTGCTGTTTACATGTCACTTCAGGCCTGTGTTAGTGAGGCGTCCGGCCGACCAGATAACTAACGTGGAGAAAAAACATCCAGATGCCCTGCTCATTGTTCTTCAGGACTTTAACAAAGCAAACCTCAGTCATGAACTTCCAAAGCACAGACAGCATATTAAGTGTCCCACCATGGACACTAACACACTGGACCACTGCTACACAACATTATAGGATGCCTATCGCTCTGTTCCCCGTGCAGCCTTGGGACTCTCTGATCACTGTCTGGTTCATCTTATCCCGACACACAGGCAAAAACTGAAATCTGCTAAACCTGTTGTAAAGACTGTGAAAAGATGGACCAACGAGTCAAAGCTGGAGTTACAGGCCTGCTTTGACTGCACTGACTGGAGTGTTTTTGAGGCTGCAGCCACTGACCTGGACGAACTAACTGACACTGTGACATCTTACATCAGTTTTTGTGAGGACATGTGCCGACCAAAACCTTCCGCACATACAACAACCAAAAACCCTGGTTCACAGCGAAACTCAGCGAAACTCACAGCTTCTTCAGGCCAAGGCGGAGGCCTTCAGAAGTGGGGACAGAGTCCTGTATAACCAGGCCAGGAACACAATGACTAAAGAGATCAAAGCTGCAAAGAGGAGCTATGCTGAAAAGCTAAACAACAGCTTTGCAGCCAACGACCCTGCGTCAGTGTGGAGACACACAAACTACAGAAGACCATCCCCCAACACTGCTGGTACTCAACAACTGGCAGACGAGCTGAATGGCTTTTATTGTAGGTTTGAAAAGCCCACAGTCACACCTCTCCCCCACTCCACAACCATCTTCAAACAATCACCTGCCCCCTCTGTCACGCACATCCAGCACCCGGACTATTAGCACTGGCTCCCCCCAGGGGTGTGTGTTCTCCCCACTGCTCTTCTCCCTCTACACCAACGACTGCACCTCAGTTGACCCATCTGTCAAACTCCTGAAGTACGCCAAAACCAACAGACTCAGGAACAGTTTCTTCCCACAAGCCATCCTCTGACGAACAGCTGATTTCTGACTCACAGTTGATTTCTGACTCACAGTGTCAGGAACAACTCCTGTGCAATAACCCAGTAACTCTTAGCCACTTGTTTACTGGTTACCACTTACTTATTCATTTATTTATTCACCATTCTCTATTTCAGTGCTGTTCATACTGTTATGTCATATTGTATATACATCCTTTGCACTATGCTCCATTGCACTGTGTACATGTGTACATGTATGTATGCATGTATGTGTACCTGTACATAACATCCACCTCCTACATGTACATAATAATGATA
Organism: Micropterus salmoides; assembly: GCF_014851395.1. Lineage (NCBI taxonomy): Eukaryota > Metazoa > Chordata > Actinopteri > Centrarchiformes > Centrarchidae > Micropterus > Micropterus salmoides. Next base: position 2,917,330 of record NW_024044459.1, read on the forward strand.
ATATTTTACTCCTGCATCTTTTGCACTCTGCTCACTGCACTATTTGTCAATATGTCTATATTGTTTTTTGTTCATAGTGTGTATATTTGTGTTGTCACTGTAGCCTGTGTCTGATTTATTTTATTATTGTGTTATTGTAAGCACATTGTGAGGAATGTACAATCATGAGTCATATTCCTCGTATGTGTACACATACCTGGCAATAAAGCTGATTCTGATAAATATAAATAAATATAAAGACCTTACATAATGAATCATTATGTTTTTATTACCTTAGAATGAGCCATTTCTATCTACAGTACATCCACTTACGTCTAAATTTACGTCATCAGTAAGAACTAGTGGGCTTAGGGCTGAGTGCCACAGATAGGTTAGGAAAGTTAGAAAGTATTCATAGACAGATGAATAAATTGTAAGGTAAGTTGAGTTTTACTTGGTCCTATCATAATTAAGTACAGTCATACTGTATATAAATATATGAAATCCTGTAGCAGAAATGTTTCCTATCTTACTCACAGTTGAGCTCTGCTAACCTGGCAAAACTAATCAAAATAAACCAAAACACTGGGGCAGAACCTTGAGTTTTGGCAGACGCTTGATAGTCTTGAGAGGCCTGAGCACCCGGAGAACTCTCAGTGACTTGATAGTGCTGATGTCTTTGCCTTTGGTCCCCCTGTGGAAAGCAAACACAATTAGACCACACAGAATTATCTACAAATAACATGTAGTTTATCAGATCTTTTTCCATATTACTAATTTTACTAATAAACAGGACACATAGTGGTTTTCAAAGATTATTTTAGTCAGACTACTTTTGAAATGTGGCATGGTGAGAATAGATCATCTTTTTGAAAGAGGCATACAACAATAAGCCTTCTGGATATCAATGGATAGAGAATCCTACATGGGACATGTATGATGCAATCACACCAGTGTTAGGCTGGGCAGACATCTAAGGGCCATGTGTGAGGGGAAACAGGCTTATGCTCTTCCACTGGGCTCTGTGGTACAAGTCAACCGGTGTCCCTTAACAGGATTAGCAGAGATAGATAATGGAGCAGGAAGAAGTGAATCTTAACAACCAAGGTGGTGACTAGCTTCTTATAGTAAATGTAGCTGTCACTACTCTAATGTTCTTAGACTCATACATGGCAGAATATGTTAAGTATGACAAGGGGGCACAATGAAGAAATATTTTATACTTAAAGGAACATTTTTGGAAATACTCTTCTTCACTTTCTTTCAAAGAGTGAGATGAAAAGACTGAAGTCAATCTCATGTAGTACAGAGCTGGAGTCAGGACATGGTTAACCTACCTTAGCATAAAAACTGGAAGTGAAACAGCTCGCCTGCCTCTGTTTAAAGTGAAAACCTTCTAACACATCTAAAGCCAACTCGGTCTCCTAGAAATTATGTTTATATAATATTAATTTGTTTTCCCAATTATGTTCTGTAATGTTTTTTCATGTAAATGAAACAGAACATTACTTCAAATAACACAGAGGGAGGTTAAAGCTGAGCTGCCTGTGATGGATGTCAGTGTAGAATGTCCGACATTGCCTAGCCTCCAATGCTATGCAATTAGCTTACTTAAACAAGTCTTGCTCAGTTTAAATACTCATGGCGCATAGAATAATGAATAGATACGGAATATGCGCCCCTCTTCTATATTTCTTGCTGGAGGACTTGCCGCGGTGGATACTGACACATCAATGGGCTGAACAGAGATAATACAGCTTCGCCTGTGTTGGCTGGCTCACCTTTATCATTATTAACACAAAATAGTGAAGAGGGAAAGGTGAACAGTGAAGTTTAGCAGGATATGTATAGTGCAGGTTACAGTTTATCAGCAAAAAAAGGGAGCAGCTAAAGCGCCTGTGTGTAACAACTGCTGGAAAATTAAAGGGGATCATCGTGTTGTTGTGTTGCAGAAGATGTCAGGAAATTTCACATGGCTTCGCTTACCTACATTAAGGGTGTGAACCTAAAATGAACAACTGCGGTTGGGAAAGATGTTCTGATGCAAGAAATAAACTCTTTTTACGTGGGGGTTCTCCATTGTAGTGTCTTAAACTTAAACTTTATTTGTCCCCATAGGGCAATTGGTTCTGCAGCAAGACATAGACATAGGACAGACACAGATGCAAGACCGAAATACATAAATACTAAATGTTAAAAGCTCTGGCTGTACAACAGAGAACTGAGAAGATAGATAGATAGGCCTAAGTGCTACAGAATAAGGTGCTCCATTTCTGAAAATAAATAAAATAAATAAATAGGCCTCCAATTCGACAGCCATATGTTAAAAAGAAACATCTGACAATGTACATCATAAAAACAATATAGCAATAATAGACTGCAACACAGGGGAACATTTCCATAACAATCACCATCACTGCAACAACATCACCAACATCAGTACTTTGCACGTTATAACAACCCCATCACTATTTAATTATTAAGTCTGTCTACTTCTCCGGACTGAGTTTAGAAAAGAGATGGCAGTTGGAACGAATGAGTGCCTGTATCTATTGCTCTTTACTGGGGTTAATCTGGACCGAGAACCAGAAGGTAAGATCTGAAACTCCAAATGAAGGGGGTTGGTAAATAACTGATTTGGCCTTCCTAACTACCTGTCTGTTATACAGGTCAGTGAGACTACACTGCTGGACACCTAGAATTTTACTGCTGACCTTCACTATATTGTAAAGAGCAGTTTTGGCCTTAACAGTGAGATTACCATACCAGCAAATTACCGAGAATGTTAATACAGACTCAATGTATGATTTATAAAAAAGGGTCATGAGGGTCTTATCGACATGAAACTTTGACAGTTTGCGAAAGGCGGAGTGAGATTAAGCCCATTGTTTAATACAACAAACCAATGTGGTTGGCTATGGTGTTGCGCTGGCAGACATGTGGTAGTGTAACTCGGGCAGTACACTAGCTTAACCATAGACCATAGCCTAACCTAACAATGTGGTGGCCTACACTATGGGGGTAGCTTCCTGTGGAAGAGGGGTAACTACCGCACCATCTATTGGCTGTAGTGGGCGTAACACATTGGGGCCAGTAAAGGTAAACAGACACTGAGATGCAGGACAATAACAGTAAGAGGATGTTCTCTTAAAGTGGACTAAGGCTCGAACATGTTGCAGTAACAGCTAGGTACAAGGTACACATTCTATTCTTACTCAGGCTGGAATGCAGTAACATTCAGGTACAAGGTCTCTATTTTTCACAGGACTGGTGGCACACTGTGTTCTGACAGCTTTACTACATTGCAGTGAATATGTGGTATTCAAATGCTGAAGTGGTTATTATCAATACCAAAATCTTTCAAATGCTTTAGCTAAATTTGAGGAATAAATCAATTCTTACCACACTGCACTCGTTTGTAAGTAAAGCTGGATGTTTACTACAGTGGCAGACTACTGGTGTTCTCTCACAAAAATGAGTACACCCCTCAGATTTTGTAAATATTTGATTATATCTTTTCATGTGACAACAATGAAGAAATTACACTTTGCTACAATGTAAAGCAGTGAGTGTACAGCTTGTATAACAGTGTAAATTTGCTGTCCCCTCAAAATAACACATCACACAGCCATTAATGTCTAAACAAAAGTGAGTACACCCTAAGTGAAAATGTCCAAATTGGGCCCAATTAGCCATTTTCCCTCCCCAGTGTCATGTGACTCGTTAGTGTTACAAGGTCTCAGGTGTGAATGGGGGGCAGGTGTGTTAAATTTGGTGTTAACGCTCTCACACTCCCTCATACTGGTGAATGGATGTTCAACATGGCACCTCATCGCAAAGAACTCTCTGATATCTGAAAAAAAGAATGGTTGTTCTACATAAACATGGTCTAGGCTATAAAAAGACTGCCAAAACCCTGAAAGTGAACTGAAGCAAGGTGGCCAAGACCATACAGCAGTTCAACAGGACAGGTTCCACGCAGAACAGGCCTTGCCATGTTTGACTAAAGAAGTTGAGTGCATGTGCTCAGCGTCATATTCAAAGGTTGTCTTTGGGAAATAGATGTATGAGTGCTGCCAGCATTGCTGCAAAGGTTGAAGTGGTGAGGGGTCAGCCTATGAGTGCTCAGAACATATGCCGCACACTGCATCAAACTGATCTGCATGGCTATCGTCCCAGAAGGAAGCCTCTTCAAAAGATGATGCACAAGGAATCCTGGAAACAGTTTGCTGAAGATAACCAGACTAAGGACATGGATTACTGGAACCATTTCCTGTGGTCTGATGAGACCAAGATAAAGTTATTTGGTTCAGATGGTGCCAAGCGTGTGCGGCGTTAACCAAGTGAGGAGCACAAAGACAAGTGTGTCTTGCCTACAGTCAAGCATGGTGGTGGGATTGCCATGGTCTGGGGCTGATTGAGTGCTACCGGCACTGCGGAGCTTTGGGCCCAATTTGGACATTTTCACTTAGGGTGTACTCACTTTTGTTTAGACATTAATGGCTGTGTGATGTGTTATTTTGAGGGGACAGCAAATTTACACTGTTATATAAGCTGTACACTCACTACTTTACATGATAGCAAAGCGTAATTTCTTCAGTGTTGAGGGGTGTACTCACTTTTGTGAGATACTGTACATGTGTCTCTTGGACAGAATCTAAACCTTTGCTGAATACTAATGCTGAAAATTGATATTGCACAATTCAAAATATTGCCAACAGTACTAAGGATTGGCATTATTAAGCAAAAATACTATTCGATAGTGGCGAGGAACTATTCGACAGTAAGTGTTTTTTTCTTTCCAGCTTTATTGCTGAAACACTAATTACCTATGACAGAAATACAGTCATCGGATAAGGAAGGAGAGCAGCGGACCTTAAGACAAACCATCCAGTCAGATCAACCAGAGCAGGCACCAAAGCAGATGCTGTGATCATCCCAGAGGACAGGGAAAACAGCTGGGACAGGAGCATTGCTGGTCCAGCCTGCACTTAAGGCTGCTCCTGGCTGAGGTCTGGTCTGGACAAAATGGTATAGTAACTACTATGATATACTTGGTATGGATAACTGTTTACTATCTGTAGGGTAACGTAGGCCTATGTCAGACTTTTTTTCACCTATAGTATGTTCAAACTGTTTGGTCTGCTGTCTGGTACGCATGCACGTTCACATGGTAGATGTCTATGAAGATTCTCAGTCATCCAGGTCATAGTTATCCAACGAAGGTTAAAGTCAAGGGCAACTGGACTTGGTTGAAGATACTGGAAGACATTTCGTCCCTCATCCAAAGGACTTCTTCAGTTCTGACTGACTGGCAGGGAAACTCAGCTATTTAACCTAGTGGGGTCGTTGGCCCGGGTCATCGATACCGCTGGTTCGTTAGTGTTCCTGGTTGCTGTGACGACAGTCGTTACAGTCGTTAAGACTACCTGTGGCCAAGACTGAAAGACCATCGTTGGTATATTCACCTGAGGCCAATAGGTTACGTTTGTTGAGTTTCCTGGGAAGTGATGAAAGGACAGCATTGTAGTGGGGGATAAGTGGTGGCGTAGACCACCTCCTCTGTTCAATGACGGCTTCTCGATCCGGGTGTAGATGGCTTCCTTGACACCTCTTTCAAACCATCCATCTTCTCTGTCTAAAATGTGCACCTGGTGGTCCTCAAACGAGTGTCCTCTGTCCTTCAGATGTAAGTAGACTGCAGAGTCTTGACCTGAGGAGTTGGCCCTTCTGTGTTGAGCCATGCGTTTGTGTAGTGGTTGTTTAGTCTCCCCAATATACAGGTCTGTGCATTCCTCAGTGCATTGGACCGCATACACTAGAAAGCAATCTAAATAGCTGAGTTTCCCTGCCAGTCCGTCAGAACTGAAGAAGTCCTTTGGATGAGGGACGAAACGTCTTCCAGTATCTTCAACCAAGTCCAGTTGCCCTTGATTTTAACATTCGTTGGGTTCACATGGTAGGCAGCGAGCACCGGTGCACATGCAGAGAGGTCCACTGTAGTTCAAACTCACAAACAAACAAGCACACCCTTGACTTTGTTGCCCTATCACAAACACAGGTCTATTACTCCTCTGAACATTAAAACCAAAATGAGATCTATTAATCATTCAACAATAGTCATCATCAGTATTTGAATACCTGAAATCTGTATGAACTGAATACTCAGTATCCAGTGAAATTACCAGTGTGTTGTTTAAATTGTATAGTTTTTTGCACATTTTCACAAGAAATTACAATAATTCTGGATCTGAATTTATAATCATGTCAATAACCCACCCAAAGAAGGGCAATAATCTCTCCCCATGCCATTGTCTAGTCAAGCCAGGCTGTTGAGTTAGCAGTGGAGGTGAGAGACAGGGAGGAACAAGAAGTTGTAAACTGTGTACTCCACAGCCACCTCTGATCACCAGGGAGTCAGTCAAGAGTGAGTGAGTAAACTGGTCCACTTGTCCACAGCACTTACTACTCCACTTGTAGTGGTTTGGTGAAATAGTACACTATGCATATTTAAGGGGACTGCAAAGATGGTTTGCTAGTGGGTGGTGTTTGACCAATGTGGGGGGGTTGGTCTGGGCCAAAAATCTCTGGGCTGATTTTTTGTGCCATTCCAGTCCAGCATCTATATCCCCAAGCATTTATTTAAAAAGATAAACAAAAGCAAACCACACAAGATGAAACCTTACTAAACTTGTGTGTGTGAGTCATGAAAAGTCGAGTGACCTAAGCTGTTTTTGGCAGGTTGAAGACCAGACTTGCTGTTGTGCCAGTATTTATGCTTCCCGTCTTTATGCTAAGCTAGGCTAACCATGTTCAGACTCCAGCACCGTATTTAACACATATAGTAGATGTCAGACTGATATCGATCTTATCTCACAGGGGAATAAACCTGTTTTCAAGAACTATTCCTTTCACTTTTAGAACAGCCAAAGCTATTATGCAGTGACATTTTAGCTATTTATTATTTTCTTACCAACTGTCTTTCCAAACAAACGTTGGCAGAATATTCAGCAGAATATTCACACAGCAACACAGAAAACATTTGTATGACACAAATTGGGGTATGCTGGACTTATTCCTGAGCAGTACACACTCCACAATACAGACAACCTTGCACAGGGACATGCATCTTCTAACCATTCAACTGTGTGTATCATGTAATCCTGGTTTACATGCAATCAATCAGTAAATTCACAGAAAGACTTCCTTTGTTGTTTTGTTAAAAGAAGACTCCATTTCGGCACATTATTTTCCATGCAAATATGGACACACTTAAGACTGTGCATCAGGGATCTTAATCAACAAGATGTCCTGGGCATTTCAGTGATTAAGATCATAGTGATAAATATCTGAGACTACTTCGCCACCTACAAGAACACACACAGAATAAATGGCTCTTATCAGTCATTGTCGGAGTTGAGATATTCGAATAAACCTCTGTGAGTTACTCTGTTTATACAGTTTGAATTTCTTTCTTCTTTTCTTTTGCACAATATACTATTGACTTTGTGTCTTCAACAGAGAGTTTGCTACAAACTGATCAACAGTGCAACACGTAAGAATATCTTTTTATCCTACTGTGTGTGTTTCAGATTTACTTTCACTGGGGCATTTTAACACTTGAGCACACTGTCTATCCTGGAGATTACTGAAAACTGACAGATGTGTTAGCAATAGCAAGAGCTTATTTGTCAGGAGTAGTTTTCATTGAGAATAGTGTACCTGGTATTGATACCGGTATTGTCTCTACAACATTCTTCTTCTTCGACTTTTTCAATCAGTGTCTTACTATGAGTGACGTGATTCGACAAGAACAAACAATATTCTGTCAAAGTTAGAACAGTTTTAGTTATTTCATATGACGTATTTCTGTTAACAGTGCACACTGCTCTACAACTCTAGCTGCCATTAGCTAGTTATCGGTCCTATTAACTGATATCCAGACTTGGAGCGCATAGCTCGGGGTACAAGGAGTGTTTGTGTTTGTATGCAGGGAGGAGGAGATTTCCAGTGCCGGTGCGGGGATCCATCAGGAAATGCTCAGGTCCAAACTCAGCCTCCAAGAAGGACAGAGACCTGTTTGATGACAGATACTTGAACTTCACTTAACTCACTCCCATGTGGGATGTTGAATCTCATCCACCCGCTTCACGCTCAGCTGCACACTGCCTCAGTGCATGCTGGAGGTCACTTCTGATGAAGGCAGGCAGTGTTTACTAGGGGAGGAGAACTGCTGACCCTGAGTGTAGATATTGCCGGGAAGTGGAGAGAGCATTCTGTGGGATTCCTGAACCGAACCAATATGTCCACTGAGGTTGGGGCATTGTGGGAACACTTAGCAGAAGCCTTACCCGTATTCCTGGCAGAGGTCTCTGAGGTAATTAAGAATCTCTCCAGTTATTGGGTATTACATTGCTCAGCCTCTCTGGGAAATCTTATGCCAGGATGCGCTGACTTATTGGTGAACTTTAGATCCAGCAGCAGGAGCAGATTCAACCGTAGTTCATTGTGCTTGATCTAAACTTTACAATGAAGGTCTATTAATCTTGCTTGATGATAATAGTGGTAAAAGTATAACTCCAGTGGCTACTCTTTAATGGATATGTTAAATTGTATATTCTGAACAGTTCCAAATGTTGCCACAGGCTCTCTAGACACCACTAAAAGACTCCACTTTAAGAACCACTGCAATTAGTGACTAATAGCATGGCGTCCATGTGATAAAATGATGTAGCTTTTGACTTTCCATGTGCTCTTATGAAGTCACTTTACTCCAATCAACACCACATGCAACATCTTCCATGCTCTGATGCACATTAGTCTAGCATGCGTTCACATAGCTGGAGGGCTTTTTGTAGGGGTGTGACGAGATTAAAATGTGACAAGATTTCTTGTCACGTTTTAATCTTATCACACATGATAGTAATCAAGTGACTTCCCCTCTCACACTGTGAGTCATAACAACTTGGTGACTAAGTGGTGATGTAGCTGGTAGAGTTTTGCAATATAAACATCTAAAAAGTGACTCGCAACCTTGCTCTGTTTAGGTCTGTGAGCTGCAAGTGTTTTCAGTTAGTTTCTGTTTCCACGTTATTATCTCATCCTAACACTGAGTCCCAAATAGGGTTCTGTGTCTGTCAGACCGTCTGAAGGGGATACTATCATAACAGCTGGACTATAATGTAATGCACAGAGTGTAGGGCAGATAGACTTTAAATTCTAATTAAATGATGACGTTACTCACGTAATATTACAACTTTTTTCTCGACATGTCAGAGGATGCAGATATGTGTGATAGACTTGAATGTGCAGAATGTTTTTAACATGGCCAGAAAACCCGCTGAGCTATTTAATAGGAACTATTAAAGTCCAGGAGTTTATAACTGAATTAAAATTAATTCATTTATCACTGAGGTGAAAAGGTGCCACATACACATTTAAAGAGGATACTTCACCAAACAAAAAACACAAGAGGACAGAAGATTCTGTGTGCTGACTCCACAGGGATGATATTACATGAGAAACATATCTGAAAGCAACACAGAATACCTGAGAGCTGCACTGACTTAGATTCTGTTAGAGTTTTATATTTTAAATAGTTACCTGCCACCTGAATTTTGTCTTTCCCTTTACATAAATAAAAACATTTCCATCATAAATTCATAAATTAGCGTAGATAAATCCACCAGAATGCAGGAAATTAAGTGTTTTATGCTCAAACATTTTATATAATTTAGCACTGAAATAAATCTATAAAAATCTTGTCTCGTCTAGTCTCGTCCTTGTGAACCCAATAAATATCATCTCTCGTCACACCCCTAGTTTTTAGACCAGACACTTACACCGTTATGAGGGTTAATTAAACAAGATATTCTGATAGCTTTCAAAGAATACGTCTCAAACCCCAGATACTGTATATAGTGAGGAAGCATGACAGAAAGTGACATTGGACTTGTTACAAAGGCTAAAATGTGACAAAAGTCCATCATCTAGACTCTTAGGGGGATGTGAAGGTTGAAATAATAATGAGGGCATCTAGCCCAGATTTGGCTGTATTTTGCTGGAATGAGGACAGAGAGCTGGGCTCTGATAACAAAATCCCTCTTCCAACTCTAGTTTTTACGTCCATTACAGACTGTCTCTCTATCTCTCCTTATCCCAGACAGCATGGATTACATCACTCAGCAAGCCGGCTGCATTTCAAAATAATTTAAAGTGTGGGTTCGGATTGAGATATAGTCAAACAATCCTCATATGCTATATTTATGTTGAAAGAGTCAGCTAACTATAAGCATTACTTTCATAGAGCGACAACACTGTAAAGATGTGTTCAGATTGAATGCAAAATAACATTTGTGGGTGAATAAAATACAAATACTGTCAATGCAAATGCAACATGAGTGTACGCACATCAGCAACACCGCATTTGACACAACCGTCAATTGACACTACTACCGCAGGCCCGAGATGCACGATACAGACAAAAGTATTGAAGGTACAGTAGCCGGGATGTGCCAGTTCAGGGAGTCGATAATCCTCATTCTGTGCAAAAATGCATTCTGAAGTCCAAGTTTGACTGACTAATCCAGTGACTATCCTAAGCTTTGTGTCAGCAAGGATAGTTCATTTGTAATAAAAGTCTCTAACTTTGTAAGATACACAACATGATACACTACCACAGGGCGGCTGTGGCTCAGGAAGTAGAGCGGGTTGGCCATTAATCGGAAGGTCGGGTCAATCCCCGGCTCCCCCAGGCTGCATGTGTCCTTGGGCAAGATACTGTTCCGCCAGTGTATGAATGTGTGTGAATGTTAGTTTCTGTTTGAAACTTAGGCTCAGTGTATGAATGTGTTTGACTGGTGAATGCAGATGTAGTGTAAAAGCGCTTTGAGTGGTCGAAAAGACTAGAAAGGCGCTATACAAATACGGAGCATTTACATTTACACAACACAGACTGTAGAAGCTCTCAAAGAAGTGTCAGCTGAAATTTAGAATGCATTGTTGCACAGAATGAGGACTGGATTTTGTTCCCTATCTCTAACACTGGAGTTACATAAGAAGGGATCACTTCACCAGTATGAAGATGAGGAATGATTATAGAGACTACCCAGGTCAAAAAGAAGTGCTCTTAAAGGCACTGAAAATGTACTAGAAATTCACATAGTATGCTTATAGTACATTCATACTTCTAACATGCTTACTACAAGTATGTTAAAGATATATTCTCCTGAGCTTCAACATACTTCTCAAAAGTATACTTTGAATAAATTGGTAATATATACTTAATTAAACCTTTAATAAATACGCTTAAATAAAAGCATATTTTATTTATATATATATATTTAACTCTTAGTAAATACTATTCAGGTGTACTTTGTGGAAGTACGTTGTTAAACAACTACACTTTTAGTGGGTTAAAAATATATTTATGCCAAATATGCTTCATTGTGTAGGCTACTGCAAATATTGTAATTATTTATGTAATTGCCACATGCTTGCCTGATTTCCAGAAGAATGATTTTTAAAACATATTTTTTAAACATTAAAATTTATTTTTCAAAAGCATTTTATTTCTTATATCTTTTTTTATTTCTTTTCTTTCTTTAAATTTTTTAAAATCAGGTAAAAAGCATATGGAAATAAGCATACTGTAAATCATAATGTAGTTATACATGTTTCTGTTTGTAAACAGTAAACACATGTGTACACGGGGCGAAGTGCGCCCTCCCGCCCAGCCCACTAGCAGTGCATTCATTTTGACCAATCAAAATCAAGGTTTTCAAATCGACGACCCAATCACACAGCGTGAAAGTCCGCTTCACGAAAGTTAACGTGTTTACTGTCGTTGAGAGGGAAGCTGTTTTGGCCGGAAATCATTTTGTTTCTCAGGTTTCCTTTGTTTTACTTTATCGACTCGGACTTGGAAGGTGGACACCACAGACATAATAAGAGAAGAACACAGAAGAGAAGAATATGCTCCCTGCAGAAGTTAAATGTGAAAAGAGCTACAGAGGCGTGCCTGGCAAGAACAAGCAAGAGAGGGCAGACACAGAGACTGCTGGTGTAACACCAGCTAAAAACGTCTTTCTAAGTTTATTATTGTTAGCAAGACAACACAATTGTGTAAGTTCACTGAAGTTGAGCTCACTCTGGGTTTGAAAATATTTTCCTTGGTGGATAGCTCTGGTGTGCATTAGCTAATGCTAGCACGTGGATTGTTATATTTATTAGCTAACGTTAGTTAGCATTTTAATAGCTTCATAATTGAGATAGCAACTTTAGCCTGCCTTATAAACAGTAACGCGTGTTGTGAGTAACGCGTTACAAAAGTAACGCAATTAACGGACAGTATGTATGGCTTTTTGCTGTAAGGCAGTTTTTAATGTTACTAAAATTTCGGTAATATACAGTCTCAGTAACCTGTTGCTGGAATTTGATGCATGAGATTTTAACAAGGCAGGCCTGTGCACGTGTGTGTATGAGCCCTCAATTCTGCTTTTGCAATATTAAAATGACCAGTGAGGTCTTTATCAGAGTAATAAATGCAACTAATATGTTGCTGTCTGTGTGCTAAAGAATAGGTTCACATTTTTATAGTCTACCTTAATACTCACATGTCCATGTTTACAGTAAGTTATGGTCACTGTAATCATTATTCCTGCCCATAGTCTGTAAAGACATCACCACATTTGTCATTTTTGTATAAATTCATTCTAAAGTTTAGCTGAAGCTACTATGAATCATCAGCTAAGCATCTGCATTAGTCTTTCAAAAATGGATATCTTCTAAAGGTATACTGTTTTTTAGAGATTTCACTTCACTGCAGCCATGGAGGGGGTAATCATTACAGTGACTAATAACTCAGTTATCATAGCAATGTTGAAGTGTGAGAATTGTTTTAAGACGCGCTTGAAATAATGTTTTTGTGTCCTGCAATGCCTGACCACACGATATAATAGCATGTGATGTTATGTAAAATACTGCTCAATACTGCTCTTTGTATAATCATAGATCCTGTATTCAATTTTTAAAAGTTGAAACTACCCTTTGCCAACTTTAACCAACTTAATGCTAAACCCGAGTAGGAATTTCCTGCCTTTGCAATAAAAAGTCTGACAATGGTGGTAATATTGCTTTTATATAGACATAATATTTCCACATGCCATCAGAGCAGGGGCGTCCCTCTCTAACTTCAAGAAGCTGTTGAGAACTCATCTCTTCCGACAATTCTCTTGTCTTGATTGCACTATTTCTTAACTCTTATTTCTTCTTCTAGTTATTTATCCCATTGATGCCATATGCACTAATAGCTCTTACTAGTATATATTGCTGCTCTTACTAGTATATATTGTTACTTGTAGATCTCTTACTTTATTGATGCTTTATTGATGCTTGTATGCTTACCCCACCTTTGCATTAAAATCTGTTTTTATAACCCATTTTGAGTAAATAATCATCATTCATTCACCCTAATAACCTTGTACAATAACCACATACTTGCTTCTTGTTCCCCATGTGGATAAATACTGGCTGTGTGTGTACTGTGGAGCTGAAGGCTTTAGATGCTATTACTGCAGCAGTATTTAATGTACCTCAGGTAGGACGGAGGGATATTCAGTGTAAAAAGGCCTGAGTTTGCTGAAGGTGGTTGTGGGAGAGATAGATTGACCACCACAAAAGGAAAAAAAAACATTTTAAAGACACTGACCTCTAAATGACAGAATTAAAGAACCGTAATTTATTGGGTGCTAATCAAACACTGGAATGTAACTGCTGACACCATCAGGGGTTTTGGTACCAGAGCAAGGTTTCAATTGAAAGCTGTCAGACAAGGGTTACTGTTGTGTTAAAAAGGCATTCTGGGTTTAATTGTTTTATACATGAAACTAAGTTCAGCACAAGATGAATGGTAGTTAGAGAGGGTTAGATTTGGAGGAGAAGGGTAAGGGTAAGGTGTGGGTAAAGGGTGTGGGGTCAGGGTGGCATAGGGAGGTTCCCCACCTGGTTACACCTTGTTGCGATCTACTTGGGGGAAAACAGTGGTAAAACAAGGTACATCACATTTATGGATGCTTCACAGACAAACAAAATAAAGCATACGTTTGCATCAAATGCCAACAAAATAGTTTCTATTAATAAAAATAAATCTACAATCATATATATTTTGGTTGGTAGCAGACAACTGGGTGAAAAATCCCAGTAAAAAATTGACTCCACAATGGTTTCAGCTACAGTATACTGTTTCAGGCCACATGCAGAGAAAATAGCAGGTGTGATTGGATGCTGAATGTGCCTGTTATTTTTGGAGGTTCAGTGAAGTAACACACAAATCAAGACTGTTGCTGATTATGAGCTCAGCTTTGTTCTGTAATTGCACGCTGCTACAACTTCTAAGTCTCAACCAAAACATAAAATAAAAAGGAGGAAATCCCAATAAAACAGATCTCCTGCGAGTATTAACACTATTAATTATATTAAAACAGATCATACCAACATCATACCAAGCCTAAAAACCGACTTATCACTAGCATGTGAAGCTGACATTAAAAGGCAGTATTACAGTTTGAAAATCAAACGTGAAATGCACCAAGAAGCCGCAGATTGGCCTCAACATTTGAATGGTTCCAGTAGGTGAGATGACAGATTGACAGATTCGGCTTTGATGGAATGCTATGGTTCAGTGTCTTCGCCACAGGCAGTCAATCAAATGGATTGCAAGCAGAACAAGCTCTTGAGACATGCGTGGTGAGCGAATGACAGTTGTCTATCACACATGATTTTCTATCTGCAACTGGAGAACATGGGAATGAACTGGAGCTAAACAGCCTTTGCAAATATTTTGAGTTTGATTTAACCTGCTAAAGCATCAGATATATGGGACCTAATAAGTAAGAACAATATAAAATCAAAACTATGGAGATCCAAAGTCAATATAAAATGAAAAAATCCAACATCATGAAATAAATATTATATATGTCTCTGGCTGAATATTTCAAAATTTAAAAACATTGTAAAAGTGTCTTGAACATGCTACATACGTGATATCATACTGAACGACAGCATCAGCATTTTCACCACCTGATGATCCATGTAGAATACATGGAAATAAAGAAACAACATTGTTCTTCTATGGCAGGGTAAAGCTAGTATTATATAAGTATACTAAAAATACGTTAACTGACATCCAAACTAATGTAGTTAGTTTATTATATATGAATTATTATATTATGATATATCTATTGACCTTGAAAGTATCACTTGGTTAGCACTGTAAGCATTATTTCAAAAGGTTTTATTAATTCTTTAATACTGAACATTGGGTCTCCATAGTATACAGATAGTCAGTCACTGAAAAGTACTGTATATGAGTTTCACATATGAAAAAGTATTCACAAATGCTATTCAGCTCAGGTTTGAGCTCACAAACTGCATGTTACTGGAAATTATGTAACAGTATGGTCATAGGACAGTCATTAAAAACGTGATCACATCATGCAGTCTATCTAATGTGCATGCTAAAATCACAGAGATGATCGACATTCCCTGAGATGTATGCCCTCTATTGGCAGCTTGCTTGTTACATTAGCGTACCTTTGGTGAATTAATAATAGAGAATGTGAAATTGTTGGTATCATTCCAGCCCAGGCAGAGGTGTGGCGAGGCAAAGTGCTGATGAAAACAACTCCCTTTCAGAGGCTCCATCAAGGAAGATGAAGACGCAGATGACATACCCCTCTTTAGCAGAGGAGAGCATGGGAAGGACCATTAGCTAAGCACATGAGGATGTAAGTGTGTCCCAGGCAAAACAGTGCACATTGCAAAAAAATGCCCATCCTCACAAGCAATTTCCCTTCTTATACTGCAGGTCTTTATAGCCTAACAAAGGAAAAATACACCTCAAAAGCTGATGGAAATACAATTTTGCTATTTGGCTCCTTGTTTAAGCACCATTTAGAACCAATCATCAACAATGATGCATAAAGAAATTCAGTGAAGATGAGGTGATTTTCCACCAACTGTACCCTTTAAACATGAAGTGTTAATGGCATTGTTTAATGTAGGAAACCAATGAAGTATTTGGTAGTGGTTGACCGATATGGGGTTTTCCTATGTCGATAATTAGAGAGCAGGGTCGCTGATTTCAAAACAATGAAAACTCATGTATAATTCCATTATTCCATGCAGAGTACAATCTAATATAAATGTTATTTTAGCCAGTAACGTGTTGTTATAGAAGGGGGGCACTAACATCGTTACACAGCAGCTCACTGACAAGGCTGCTGCAGATGTGTCCCCAGATATTTTTGTTTATCGGCATCGTGAGTGCAGGTATTGGCCGTTGCCAATTATCTCAAAATGCCAGATATCGGTCTATCACTAGCATGATATTATACTTGTGTTTCAGTTCAAAATGTTGGCATTTTGAATTTTGTTCATGCATTATATTTTGAGCCCAGAATGGATATTTGTTTTGTTAAATTATTGTAATGATGATGTTAACTAGTCACAAAATAAAAACTGAAATTCACTAAACAACTAAGCCTGAAAGAAATGTTGGTGTATTGTTTTTTCTTTTAATGAATTTTAATTCATACTTACTTTTACTGAAACAAACAATAGTATCATTGAAGAAAATAGAACTGCATTCCTCATCCTGACATGCCTTTAAAGAAAATCTGGATATGTTTCAAGAATTAAGACTGAATATGTGAGGAAACGACTTGTTTTTGCAGTGCAAGCCATGTATGTTTTCTCTTTCACATACATACACACACAGATACTGACACAGACAGTCAAGATGAGAGAGGGAGAGGAGGCATTACCCCATGAAGCTCCTTCAAAATGATCCCGGCACAGAAACAGGGAAAGGATAATGTCAATAAGCACACTGCACAACAACACAACACTCACACACACTTCATACTCTTCCAAGATTTGTTCAGGATTTTAGTTCCACCTCCCATCTGCTTAAGTTAGAAGATAAGTGATTTTTCTTTTCTTTTCAATTTTCTTGTTGTGCTGATGTTCACATCATCACATCTATTTAAAATGATTAACAACAAATTATTAAAGTGATTAGCAGGCTTAGATTAGGAGAAGCTATGACCAGCAGTAAAGGCAAAACTATTGAGTTAATGGCTTACAGTTTGTATATTTATATAGCCTTCATCAAAACATTCCAAAATAATTTCATCACATTCATACCCATTTGAAAGAACATGAAATGGCATTTTTAAATCTAAGAACAAAATATCAAAGATATACATACTAATAGAAGTGTTAGCAATGTTAGAAATAACTGTAAGATAGCTGAATTACAGAAATATAATGTAACAATTTAATTGTCATATGAAATGATGTCACATAAAACACCATATTGATGATTATGTATTAATTCTACCCCTATGAACACAGGAAGGAATTTAATCCAGTTTATGTTTTAAAGATACTGTTCCTTTTTCTTCTAATGAAGATGGACATAGACTAGATGCTGCAGGATGGGTTTCTGTCCCCCACAGTCCAAATTACACATGTTCTAATTGAAGTTGGGTATTTATATTGACAAACCAGATGTAGACACCAATCACCAGATCTAATCTGATCTGATGATCAGGATGAACTATTCACAAATTGGAGAAATCTTATTTTATGACAAAAAGGTGGGAGTTATTGAACTTACGAAAATGCAAAAGCCACCAGCGCCCCACTGACCACTATGAAGTCCAGAATGTTCCACAGGTCTCTGAAGTACGCACCGGGATGTAGCAGCAGGCCAAGGTCCACCATCTAAACCAAAGACACCACCTGTTATGTCTTTTTCTTTATTTGTTGTTATATTTGATAACATTTTATTTATTTCCAATTAATTTAATTTGAATATATAACTATGTTATTAGGCCTGTAGTAAGAGAGTTTATTATTTCAAATCTGTGATGATTATTGATTATCCTATAATATTTATATTTTGAATTTAACTATATAAATTGTTACTTCTGATTCAGAAATGGGTTTAATCATCATTGTGTTAGATTAATCAGTGAAAGACAGTAAAAGACTTGATTTATATGAAAATACAGGACTATTAATAAAAAGGAACAGTAATGCAGCCCCGTCCTGACACTGACTGATCCTGACACTGATTGCGCTAATGTCTACATTCATCACTTAAGTACTTTCAGTAATCAGAACAACTCAATTCTGATAAATTACATAGTTTTTAGAGACTATAAAGTCATGTGTCATGTCACTTGTGTTTAACTGTATATTTATCCAAATGCTTACCTTGATCACCATTTCAAAAGTGAAAACCCCAGTGAAGGCGTAGTCCAGATATTTGAGCACCTGTAAAAGAGAGACTCAATCAGTTCTGAAACAGATGACAGAGAAATTAAGAAACATTTTCTCTGGGCTCATGGCAAATGATCCTGTGTGTGTATAATAACCATGTATGTAATATCAGTCTGTACGTTTGTCTTCTTTGTTTTAGGCACTGCCTGTTAATGTGTAATCAGTGAACACTGGAGTCAATGATTCACTGGAAGGTGTAAAATAGTGTTTTCTGTCTTCTCATTACTGAACAGATTCATTTACTCAATTTACTAACAGGCCAAAGTCCACACTAACAAGAAAATAATTCAGGATAAAACACCTTTTTAAAACAGTTTTGTACATGTGAATTTAGTGAATATGTATTATTTGTGTGCATGTGTTTATGTGAAAAGATGTGATGATAACTATGTGTCTCACATTGTTGCGAGGGGCATTCGTCCAGACAGGATCTTCTGCTGCCAGAGCTATACTGCTCATAGCAATGACTACCAGGATGGACATCTCAAAATAACGCAGTGTCACAACATAGTGACATAACCGCCTCACCCTGAGGAGAGACAGTTAGGGACAGACAGCGTGAAGGGAGAGAAACAGTTAAGACTGGGTTATCTTCTCACTATTAATTGGTAAAAGCACACATGGGCTTAAGGCAAGGTTCAAAATAAAGCCTGGCTCTCAGTTACTAGACCTTCATCAGGGAATATGCTCAACAAAGACAAATCTGGGAGCTCCTTGGTAGAGCAAAAGCCGTGTAACCACAGGCCAGCGATCTTTGTAGTAGGTCATGCCCAATAACTGTGAAAAATACCAAGATATATGCAATATACAAACATTAGCGGAATTTAGGAAGGAAAACAGTCATTTAAATGGTTTCCAGGATACAGTATGAATCAAATGTATGTGTGAAACCTATCTATATAGATACAACAAGATGCAGTTGACACAAATTATTTATACTATGTGCTGCAAGCAAACATACTCTGACCTCAAAGAGTTAATCTCATCAGCACACAGGTAAGTGGAGAACCTTACCCTAAAATAACCAGCGTTCCTGTTCATGTCCGACATATAAATCAGCTACCACTGTCTACTGTGTGTGAGTAAACAGCTGACAGACACTGGTAGTAAGAGGCACTGGTCTCTTGAGGAAGTGCACTTTACTGCTACTACTTCTACTACGTGTACTTCTACTGCTTTTATTAGAACCGAAAGCAGAGAAGGGAGGTGGAATCATAGTAACAACAAACACACAGGCCGAAAGCAGAGAAGGGAGGTGGACTCATAGTAACAACAAACACCCAGGCTTGCTAGAACTAGTAAGTACATAGTCAATATGAGGATATGCTAGTTTATAGATATGAAATAAAAGACCTGATATTACCCAAGCCCTGCATGCTTTAACTTCAATTGCAGGTGGGAGGTCCCACAGTGAGGTGAAGAAGGGAACTAAGGAGGTTGAGGTGACTCACGGATTGGTCTGTCCAAAGATGAACATGGAGCTGTAAGGCAGGATGGGTTTGGGTCCACTTTGACCTAGATCCTCCAGGGTCTTCTCATTCATGGTCATTGTCTCACAGTCAATACTGTTCACTGGGAAGACAGATAGTTTGATTACAGCAATGCAAGGGTCATGACCTTCAGATTTGACTACTGACCAGCCTCTGTCTTCAGTATGTAATTTACATGAATAACAACCCCCGACAATTGTCACATCTAATTTATTGCCATCAAGACACCAGTGTAGAATAAATTAGATTTCTCCAGCTTCTGCAAGGCACAGACCGACACAAAGAGAGCCTCTTCCCCATTACCATTTAACCAAAGCCAGGCTCTTTGCACTGGACGTTGTCAGACTCCAGCTATCTACAGACATATGTTTTTGATCATGTCCCTGTTTACACAACTATTTGTTTCATTACAGCCTAATCTGGGGTTACCCTTGCGCTTACACTCTAAAGCCATATGAAGAGAAAAGAGTAGGATATAGTAGGATTCAAAAACTGAATGAATGAGGCGCAGTATGATTTATTGAGAAAAGCTTTAGAGCAGACTCTGACTCCCAGTCCTTAGGGTTTGAGGCTACAGCAGATCCTGGCAGTGTGCAGTTCAGAGGGTGTTTCAACCTTCAAACTTTAAACAAATGCTTATTAAACAATATACTATTTAGCAAAGGTATCAGCATGCTGGTTACCCCAAGATGGAGTTCCTTTGGTTCCAAGTTCGGTTGGATACTCATTCCACTGTATCCCTGTATACTTGATGAAAGTGTACTTACAATGAACAAAATTATAAACGCAACACCCCATTCATCATGAGCTAAACTCAAAGATCTAAGACTTTCTCTATGTACACAAAAGGCCTATTTCTCTCAAATACTGTTCATAAATCTGTCAAAATCTGTGTTAGTGAGCACTTCTCCTTTGCTGAGATAATCCATCCACCTCGCAGGTGTGGCACATCAAGATGCTGATCAGAAAGCATTGGTATTGCCCAGGTGTGCCTTAGGCTGGCCACAATAAAAGGCCTGCTTGTCACACCTCGGAAAGAGCCGTCAGAAAATGTGATTCCTCTAAGGCCCTGTCAACACGAACACTGGTATTTTCATAACCCGTGACTTTTTTTAACACGGTTTGGCCGCAGTCAGGTTACTGAAACTGAACATTTTTGAAAACCCCTGCCAGGGTGAGGATTTTCAGAAACGCCGGTTGCAGTGCTGTCATGTGGACAGTAAAAAACTGGGGGTTTTGCCTTGCGACGTCAGAGTGTGCGCTGTTATCCGCTGTGTTTGATGTCAGATTGGGCGCCACTGCCTGCTTTGTTTACAATTTTATTAGGCTCTGATTGGCCAATGCGGCTTTATGGTTAGGGCCATATCACCGCCAGGAGGTTTGGCATGCTCTTGACAGCGCTTGATAGCGTGTGTTTGCGTTTTCATGTGGACAGATTTTTTTTTTAAACGAAGGAAAAACTCCAGTTATAAAAATAACTGTGTCCATGTGGACTAGGCCTAAATGTCCTCTGCCTGGAGATACTAGGGAAATGGAAAAGCGTCTGTAGCTAGATGCCTTAATGTAAGTATGAGAAACAGTCGTTGCAGAATCCATTTGTTGAAGAGAGAAAAAAAGTTGCCCCGAGGTGGGATTGAACACAACCTACAAGGTGAGAGTCCTGCACTTTACCGAGATAACATTTTGCCTTATATTCTCAACCACCTTCAATCTTATGGTGCGACGCAAAACTTAATTGCCAACCCCTGCTGTATATTATTACTTCTTCTTCTTCTTCGAACGTACGTATTCAACATAGTGATGATTGTCTACACTGCCTGTATTCTACCAGAAGTAGAACAAGAAAAACGTAGTGACGAAATGCACTCTGTAGTTCTGTTTGTCCGTTTTTAGCTACTGTAGAAACATGACGATACAACAATGGTGATGTCCATGGAAGGGGGGAACCACAGGTTTGTAGATAGAAATGACTCTTTCTAAGGTAATAAAAAACATTATGGTTCATTATGTAAGGTCTTTATACACCACTGAAAACATAGTTATGGATATTATATTGCTGACAGGAACCAGGAAAAGAGATCATGGCTGTGTCCGAAATCACCCAGTACGCCATGTACGCCATTTTGTAGTGCTGTCCGAATGTGTAGTGATAATTATTATACCCTATATATAGTCGACTCAATGTATCCCAGAATGCATTTTGAAAAGTAGTGTACAACTGATGATCACTAACCAAGCCATATTTACCATCATGCATTGCACTGATAGAAAAAAACAGAATGTCCAACGGTGCCGAAATAACAATCAAAGTAGTGTCCGAAAGTGAGCTCACTATATAGTGCTCTACATACAACTCCCTACATAGGGGGTAGGGAGTTGACAGCCCATATTTCTGCTGCTTTTCTGCACTGGCTTCCTGTAAAATACAGAACAGAATTTAAAAATCCTTCTGCTCACCGATAAAGCCCTTAATGGTCAGGCACCATCTTATCTTAAAGCGCTCATAGTACCTTACTACCCTTCTAGAGCACCAGGCTCCCAGAATACAGAGTTACTTGTGGTTCCTAGAGTCAGAAATGGGGACTCGAGTTAGAGACTCCGACTAAGTGCGACTTCAGTCGCACACACAGTGACTTGAGACTCGACTTGAGACTCGACTTGAGCCTCGTCCTCAAAAGACCTCAGACTCGACTCGGACTTGAGGTGCGGGATTCGTGAACAATGTTTATTTTTAGGAA
This sequence comes from Micropterus salmoides, assembly GCF_014851395.1. Lineage (NCBI taxonomy): Eukaryota > Metazoa > Chordata > Actinopteri > Centrarchiformes > Centrarchidae > Micropterus > Micropterus salmoides. The sequence goes on from NW_024044459.1 coordinate 2,939,885, forward strand.
ACGTCTGATGAACTTGCCTTTATTCCCTCCCTCCGTTACCTATAACCTGCCTACGTAACACGTAGCATCTGCTGCACACGGCCGCACGTGAGAGAGGACAACAAATACCGCAGCTGCTGAGCCAATCATCATAAACTTTGGCTTTAAAACTTCATACAACAAGACCCAAACAAAGACGCGCTGAACGCAAATAGGTCAGTAACCTGTGGTGAGTAAACACCAGCAGCTCAGCATTGGCCATCTAACGTTAGTTTGCTTCAGCTACGACCTACGAGAGGTTAACTCCAACTGTCGTTCGCCATGAAAAGATGAATGAGCGTTTGTTTACTTGCCAAACTTGTGGTGGTCGATTAACATAATCCTTTACATCCTGCTGGCTGCCATCACGTTAATTATTACCGTTGGATAGAAAGAGGTTCCAGGTTTATTGTTGCTCATGTAACCTTACAGTTTTATTTAGTTATAACGTTACACTGTGTTGGAGAGTGGGGGATGTGTTGACTTACAGTAGTTTAAGCTGTCATTGATTGCATTGCACATTACATGGTTGTGCTCTGTAAGTTAAAAACAGGTTACAGCTTTATTGTTGACCATGTAACTTTACAGTTTTATTTAGTTAACTTTACACTGGGTTTGAGAGTCAACAGGGTTTGTTCACTTACAGTAGTTTATAAGCTTATAATAATTCATTAATTGTAGACACATTGTATATTAGGCTTCATGGTAGTGCTCTGTAAGTTAAAACCAGGTTACAGATTTATTGTTTATTATGCAATGTCACAGTTTTATTTAGTTAACGTTACACTGGGTTTAAGAGTCTGGGGAGTGTGTTGACTTAGAGTATTTAATATGCCGTCAGTAACTGCATTGCACATTACATGGTTGTGCTCTGTAAATGACAGGTTACCATTACAGTATTCCTTAGCCTATAGCTACGCAGTTTTATAAGCAACCTGGATTGAATGCAGCAGGTGATACAACATTTGTAATAACCACGACAGACTTGATTTGGACTCTATCTCAAAGACTTGAGACTTGACTTGAACTCTAGCTCAAAAATTTGAGCTGTAAAATGTGAGCATAGAGTCTCCAAAAGTAGAATGGGAAACAGAGTGTTCAGCTATCAAGCTCCTCTCCTGTGGAACCAGGTTCCAGTTTGGGTTCAGGAGGCAGACACCATCTCCACATTTAAGAGTAGGCTTCAGGTGATCCCTGGACCTTAGTTATGCTGCTATAAGCTTAGAGTGCCGGTGGATCTTCCTATATTGTTATTCTCTCTCTCTCTATCTGTGTGCATTCTTATCCCATAAACACCACTTCTTCCCTCTCCCGTAGCTTTCTCGTCCCTCTCCTCTCTCCTTCTGTTGCTTTCTGCAGGTACTTCTGGCTCCGGAGCTGTGGGGTCTGGATCTGTGGTTGCAAGCCACCTCCTGCAGCCATGTTCCTGTTTGACACCCACTACTACAATTATTATTATTAGTCTTATTATTATTATTGCTATCATTACTACTATTATTTTTTTTATATATATTAGCACTCTATTTGCCATTACTATTATTTTACATCTCTGTGTGGTACATTGTGCTACTCTGTTTTCTTTCCTTCTGGTCTTCTTCAACCCAACTGCTCAAGGTTTCTGCCTGTTAAAAGGGAGCTTTTCCTTGCCACTGTCATCAGGTGCTTGCTCATGGCGGGAATTGTTGGAATAATATCAAAAAGAGTCCTGTCTAGACCTGCTCTATATGAAAGGTGCCCTGAGATAACTTCTGTTATTTGGCGCTACATAAATACAATTGTGTGACAACGCTAAGACCTGATGACACATATGCTTTCTGAAATAAATTTTCTTTGGGTGTGATTCTGGAACTGATAATGTCAGATTTCACCACCCCTTATGCACCTATACTATTTAATCTGCATGTGCAAATAGCAATCAATGCAAATACTCTTCATTTTAGAGGTACCTCACCGTCCTCTTATCATAGTAAGCAATATGTCCTCTGTATTTATCATACTGTACTTGGTTTAACTGGGTGTGGCTATGGAAAAGACCTTCAGTGACTGCCATGGAAGTAATTTAGTCACATTATGTGTGCATTCTGTAGGGCTCAGTTGGTACTGACTTTGCATAAGTGTGGTCTCTCCAGGTGGAGAAGTGATAGTCACAGGAGGAATTTGGATGGAGCTCTGGCCAGTTCGTCTGACGTTCCTCTGGTTGTCTGAGTCCTCTGGTCGGGCAGGAAGCCAGTTGCTCCCCCCAGGGCCCTGCTGGGGTGAGATAGCTAGGGACTCCCCCTCTGAGTTACCAAACCTGTCCCTAGAACAGAGATACCATCTTAGATATTAATACACAGTATATTCTCATTTTGCACACTGAATAAAGGATGTGGGTTACATGATGTTTGTGTCTCAGTGACATTTCATTTGACTTAACAAAGTCTGGTGGATCTGTCATCAGCATTCATAAACCAGTAGAAACACAATTTGAAGGGTCACTGTAAAAATATTGAATGTGAGAAATTTATAGTAAATCCAAAAATAAATTATTTGATGATCTCTCTATCAGTGCCATTTTTATTTTCCTTAAAAAGGTAACTGTCCTCCAAAATTATTACAGTGATATAATTTGTTTTGTCTCTGTTCTCCAGCGCATTGGATTTGAAATCAAACAGTGACTAGGAGGTACTGATATTCAGCTTTATAAACAGTGTTCCAATTACACTGTTGTTTTTGAAGTAGGACGGCTTACATGGGGAACGTGGTTCATGAGATTGGTTACTATTACATTCACTTAAACCAAAATATACAGCAAAATACATGACAACAGCAGCTTACATATAGCAGTATGTATGCTGTGTCACCCCGGACAGATTTCAATAAACAATGCTTTGTAAGACATAATGACCTTTCCTGAGACCTTCTTCTGAGACAAGAGTTGCTCCTAAGAAGTGCCATAACATAGATTTAATGCCAAAGTACTTTCTTTAACCTCATAGTTATTGATTCAATAACAGTACAGTAGCTATACCGTAGCTATAAGAGTACAGAGCTAAAAAACTGTCACAGTTCTAATTCTAACTGCACAGTATTATTAAACCGATGTGAAAAGAGTCCTGTAAAGTCACTGAACAGAGAAAAGAATATCGACTATGTACTTTATTTTTTACCTGTGAGTGTGGGTCTTCTCTCTTTGGCTGGATTTCTCTCCTTCAACTGTGGATTGGCCCTTGGATCCATGAGTCCTATTTCTTCTCCTCTCTCCATTGGCATCACTGTCTCCTCTGGAATTCCTATCCCCATCCCTGTTAGACGAACGTTCATCATTGTGGCGGGATCTTCGTTCTCCCCTCCCTCCACTGTTCACTATCCCATTGCCCCCTCGGGAATGCCGGTGTGAATGATGATGCCGATGCTCTTTCTCACTCGTGATTCCTCCACCTGCGTTGTTGTCCACCGAGCTCTGATGGTGATGCCTCCTGCCTCCCTCTCGACTGCGGGACCGCTCACTCTTCCCCTCTTTTTCCTTGCTGCCGTTGTAGTCTTTGAAGTGGCTGTGATGTACGTGGTGCAACCCGTCTTTACTGGTGTCACCGTTATCATTTGTCTCCTCTCTCATTCTGGCCCGGTCCCTGTCTCTGTGGCGGTGGTGTAGGCATGGCTGGTGAGTAACTGGAGGAGGGTCAGCAGTAGTCTCGGCCTCCTCTGGCATGCAGGTCTTGTGATGGTGGCGATGGTGGCCACCCAGCAAAGGCCCGTCACAAGGTTCAACAACCAGCGGCCGGTCAAGGTGGGTCTTCATGTCAGGCCGGATGTGGAGGGCCGAGGACATGCGGAGACGTTCTTCAGGCTCCAGCTCACTGTAGAGGGCCTCGCAGCTCGCCCGGTTCTGCCTCCTCAGCTGGTTGGCCCTCTGCTCCCACACTGACATTGTCTTCACTGACTTCTGCTGCTCCTTACTAGGGGAGGGGCAGAAAAAAACCAGACAAATCAAAACCACTGAGATATTATCATATAAAATACTGTGTGAATAATTGTTTAAACCCTCTACTTTGATGTCAATGGCTAACAGTTTGTCAGGATATAAGAATTTCCAATGGATATACTTACAAGCATGATTTCCCTTTAGATGCGTCACATTCAGTGTGTATGTAATTTACTCTTCATGACTTCATGACACATAAAACCAGCAGTATGTTTCATCTTACATGGTGGCACACATAGGCCCTGAATGATTTACAGTATGGCCATGGTGCAATGGAGCTTTCAACACAGCAAACCACTGGGTAAATTTATCAGTCTACTATGGAGAGAGCTCATCCATGGATATGCCTGAACGAAGGCCATTCATGACCACATTACCATGCTTTGACATGCTTTTCTGTCAATGTCTGTTTGTAATACTTTAAAATGGCATAATGCATGTACTTTTGGTTCACTGTGAACTAAAAACAGTGCATTAACTGTGGGAAATTACATGTGAACAGCAAATAACTTTATCCCATGTTCTCAACGCTCCATCATCCTGCACTTGCATTCCTCGTACTCCTTCAAAACTTCACAAGCAAGCACAATGCACTATACTCTTTAAGAACTAAAAGGCTGGAGAACATGGGACTTCACTTTCTGAATGAACAAAAAAGCCTGTATCTCTGTGTTTATCACAAAAATGCAGACAAGCTCTGTTATCTTTATGGAGACTTGCTTTCAAGAATCTAAATAATGAGAACATGATTATGTATGCTTTTAAGCATGTAAACATCATCATTGACCTATCGACCGCTAGCAGGCGGCTAGGTTTACCTCAGGTAGTGATGGCCGGGGGTGCAGATATAACTCCTACAAACACATAAAGGCAACAACATTGAAACAAAGAGGGAGAGAAGGAACTTCAAAAGAACACAAACATGTTATAGACAAAAGCACAGAGGGGGCCTATAAGCTTCAGAAAAATAATAAGGGGACAAACGTACAGCAGAAAAGCAAAAATATACAAAAGCCAAAAATACGATACTGTGCAAGAGTTTTAGGCAGGTGTGGAAATGCTGTACAGTAAGCTGGCTTTCAAAAATAGACATGTTAATAGACTATATTTATAAACAAACAAAATGCAAAGTGAGCAAAGACCACCCTTTGCCTTCAAACAGCAACAGTTCTTCTAGGTACACTTGCACATAGCTACTGAACGAACTCAGCAGGTAGGTTGGCCCAAACACCAGTGGCCAAGGCACCAGTGAGCCCTGTTTCTATTCAGGGGGTCAGTGTGGACATTGTGGAGGATTACAAATACCTGGGAGTGCACTTGGACAATAAACTGGACTGGGCCAAGAACACTCAAGCCCTCTACAGGAAGAGCCAGCCTCTATTTTCTGAGGAGGCTGAGGTCCTTCAACATCTGCCGGACAATGCTGAGGATGTTTTATGAATGTGGTGGCCAGTGCTATCCTGTTTGCAGTTGCATGCTGGGGCAGCAGGCTGAGGGTAGCGGGTCCTAACAGACTCAACAAACTGATCAGCAAGGCCAGTGACGTTGTGGGAGAGGAGCTGGACTCTCTGTTGGTGGTCAGAGAGGAGGATGCTGTCCAAACTACATGTCATCTTGGACAATGTCTCCCACCCACTCCATGACGTGCTGCTCAAAAACAGGAGCACTTCAGTGCAAGACTCATCCCCCCAAAATGCACCACAGAGCGCCACAGGAAGTCATTCCTGCCTGTGGCCATCAAACTTTATAACTCCTCCCTCAAAGTGTCTGACACACAGACACTTAGTTAGAACTGGACAATATTATCTGCTTTGTGCAATAACACCTTTTTAAATTACAATGTGCAATGTGCTACTATTTATTCATTATTACTGTTCACCATAACAATTTCTTAATCATGCAAATATTGTACATATCCACACTCTTTCTTTTATTTTATATTTTTACTCTGATATTTATTTACTTCTCTATATACCACTATCTTTATTTATATTCCTTTTGCCCTTTGTGCAATGTGTGCAACTGTAATACAGAATTTCCCTTTGGGGATCAATAAAGTATTTCTCATTCTGATTCTGACATCTTGGAGAACTCCCCAAAGTCCTTCTGTGGATTTAGGCAGCCTCATTTACTTCGCTCTCTTCATGTAATCCCAGACAGACTGGATGTTGAAATCAGGGCTCTGTGGGGCCCATACCATCTCTTCCAGGATTCCTAGTTCTCCTTTACGCTGAAGATAGTTCTTAATGAACTCTCAATCAGATGCCTCTCTGGTGGTACTGCACGATGAGTAAGTTTCTGCCTATACTTCTCAGCACTGAGGAGACCATTCATTCTGACCAAATCCCCAACCTGTGTTTTTCTATGCATAGCTGAGTTGTGTGGCCTTCCATGTCGGATGCTTTTTGGCCGCAAGTCTTCCATTAAGGCCACTTCTTACCAGACAGTAGATGGTGTACCAGGGTCCCACTGTTTTCTGCAGCTCTGAGCCGATGGCACTGCTGGACATCTTTCACTTGCAAAGGGAAGTAAGCATGATGTGTCTTTCCTCTGCTGCAGTAAGTTTCTTTGGCCGACCACTGAATCTATGGTTCTCAATGTTGCCCGTTTCTTTGTGCTTCTTCAAAAGAGCTTGGACAGCATATCTGGAAACCGCTGTCTGCCTTTTAATCACTGCCTAGGAGACCTTGCAGTAGAACTACCTTGCTATGGTCAGTATTGCAACGGAGAGTTGAGTTTGGCTGTTTGTCACCCAGTTGTGTTCCTTCTACACAGCTGTTTCTGTTTCAGTTATTCATTGTGTTTCAACCTACATATTGAATTGGGGATCATTACCACCTCTTTGGTATAATTGTTTAATCATGCACCTGATGATATGCCTACAAAATCCCTGACTTTGTGCAAGTGTTCCCAGAAGAACCGATGCTGTTTGAAGGCAAAGGGTGGTCACACCAAATATTGGGTTGATTTAGATTTTTCTTCTGTTACCTCACTTTGTATTTTGTTAATTGATAAATATAATTTATTGTCTATTTTTGAAAGCTTACTTTAAAACATTAACAACACAAAAAATAGATACTAGAAAATAATGGAATAGTTACTAGTAACTAATAAATAAGTACTAGTAGCTTTTAAATAGAGACTACTAAGGAATACATATTAAAACAGCTTGCCATACAATTATTACTACAGTATGAAGGAGCAGTGGAATGTTTGGCTGGCCTGGCTTGTCTTACATAGGATTTATTTCAATGTTTCACTACAGGAAGCCATCTCACGGATTCTACTTAGAGAACAGGTGTTATGCAAGTAACCTAAAGTTGTCTCATAGTGTTTCTTTCAATATCTCACTACATGCAGGGGTGGGGTGGGTTGTCTCATACTAAGACATCTCACTTCTACTACTACTAACTGAAGATCAATTTACATACTTACAGGTCACATCTTTGATTGTATGTGTGTGTGTGTGTGTCTTCGGAGCATTCCGAACAGTGTAAAGCACAGAAGTTACAGCGAATTGCTATTATCACTAATTCTAAACTGCATTGCATCCAACCTGTCCATCTCTGATGTTTGAGCTACAAGTTTTTATTTAGAGAAAGTTTAAGTTATAAAAATGTGATTACAGTTCAAACAAATCCTCAAAATAGCACAACACTGTTTCATTGCCATTTAAAACCACAAATTCTGCAAGCAACAATATGCCTTAACGCTGCTTAATAACTGAATAATTGAAGGGAAATAAAAGTCAGCAAGCTGCTTTCTGTAAGTTCTTAGTGGGTTGTCTAAACTTTACTAATTAAAGTTGCTACAACATATATACTTTATAATGATGAAAACGAAGACCTAAAATGAAGAAGTTTGGAAACCCGACCCCGTTTTGCGTTTCAAAACTCCGGAGGGCGTTTTAGTGAAGAGGGGCTCGTGCTCGGCTCTCTGATTGGGTCTTGCAAAGCAGAAACACGATGCTGCTGACCGGGTTTTTGACATCATATTTTTATTAAAATATTCTGTACCGTGCAAATAACACTCATCTGCCTACACTTGTACTGTGCATGTCGCCGTTTACTTTGCAACAACTCCCAGTCTGTTTTCTGACACCACACTCCCGTGTTACATTAAGTTACAGCCCCAGCTCGTTATTGATCCGTGCAAAAAAAAAAAAACTGGTCTGATGCTTAGTCTGTATTTATTTATTCTTTCACCAAATCTTCTGTAACTACGGAATAGACCATCTGCTTCCTGTTTACACTGGCACACGCATGCCCAGTGCACCTGAACGGGTCCTAGCTGTGCGTTGTCAGTGACACCTTGAGGACCAATTAAAAAGCTACTTAACAGCTTTCTATAAATGCTTCTTCTTCCTCTTTATCATGGTTATTAAGTTAGTATAGTGTTTCTGTTGCATGAGGATTGTTACATATAAATACTGAATATGGGAACTAACTTGGCAATATTCTATTTCTAGACCAAAACCAACAATGTGTTAGTTTGTCTCTCAAAAAGTTTTCACTTCCTTGCCCTGTCTGTGCTTCTCAGCTCCAAACCCATTGGTTTCTACTTAAAATGTAAATCTTTAAAAACATCTCACAAATATAAAGCTGACGTGACAGCAGTAACAAACAATACATATTTAGAACCAGCATGGAAAAATGAACCACAGCTGCAAATATACATAACACATACAGTATGAACAATATCTTGATTTCGACCACAAACAGTCAGATACCATGATCACTGACAGACACTCTTGACACCTGTAGATCACAGAAAAATAATAAAAACAGAACAGGAATAGTAATACTGAACAGTTGGATGACAAATGGACAATTTACACAGAAGAAAGACATAATGATGACACCAGAAGAATACAGGGTTTGGCAGCAGAAGAAGATTGATGGGAGAAGGGTAATGGGAGGATTTTAAAATTGTAACAGAGAGGTAATAACTCACAGTGAGTTAACGCTGCAGATGGATGAGCTGCTAGAGTGCGCGTTACCTCGACTGCGTGTTAGAAAACTGCACATGCACAAAACAAAAATTGGGGAGGGGAAACATCATATTGGACGACATCAGAGAAACAAAAATACACTATTTGACATTTCTCTGTCTTCTCTGTATCCTTTAGCCTCCCATCACATTTCACTGCAATGGGCCGTCAAAGCTCCGAAACACAGACTGAGACTGAACCACCAAGGAAATGTCAGAAAAATTGACCATCAGGGACTGTCATAGTGACAGTTTACTTTGTTTTTTATTCTAAAATGGGCAATCATATTAAGCCCATATATGAGAGAATTGGGTTATAAAGAAATGTATTTATGTATAAACTACTGATGCTAAAAGCCAATTGCATTTTACTGATATTTGTAGAAGTAGAGCTGCTCTGGACACAAGAATATGGGTGGAGCTGAAAAAAAAACAAAAACAACATATACTATTTGGATAAATACTGAGGTCAGCCCAATAGCAGCAGCTAGTTAATGTCAGTTTGTGTGGTGACACAAACTGACATTATGTGGTGAGTACATTGTTCTGCTACGGGCAATCCTGTCAAGTCAATTGTACTGATGCAAGATCAGGTGAACTTGGCATCCTTTGATTCAAAACATGGTATAATGTGGCTTTACTGATGGCAAAATGGCCTGCCGTGTTTCTGTGTATAACAGAACTATTAGATTTAGATTTCATTTAACTGGCCCCACTTAAAGCTGGGGTAGACAATTTATTTCAGAAGCATTTTGTTATATTTGTTGAAATTACTATTACATTACAAATCTATTTAATCTGTCCATCTCAGTTGTTTCAGCTGCAATGCAGTTTTTATTTATTGAAAATTAAATTTACAAAAATGAGATTACAGACCAAACAAATCCTCCAAATATTACAAAAGCAGTTTCATTGCCAATTAAAACCCCAAATTCTGTCTTTTAGGCAGTTAAACCTACAGTATCTGGCAAACAACCATATGTCCTAATGCTTTATAATTGGATTATTGGAGAGTGATGATGTGTTATCTGATCTGAGACTAGGACAGTAAACCCCCTCTTAAAGTGCAACTGATCTCAGTTGTGGTTTAAATGGGCCAGAACTTCCGCTGACACTAAGATGATCTGTTTTCCAAACCATTTATCTAGTAGCCTTTGCATTAGGTTTAGAGTAAGTGAACACAAACAGACCTGGTCTCTGCCAACTCCTGAGAAAAATAACTTTCTCTTTAGCTGCTAAATGCTACACTATTTTCACCAGCAAGTTGCTAACTTGGCCTGTCTGCTTTTTGGTGCTGGGCAGGTAATGTACTGTGGTTTTATCAGAGCTTTTTCACAAAAAACAGCTGCCTGTTGCTACCAAATTGGTGAGAGTGGAGTATGATGACTGTAAAACCAAAACAATGATCTGAAAGATGCTTAAAAGCTCCACAGACCTCAGGGGAATTACAGAGGTGAGTGATGATTTTCTGAGTTTGTCACTACAAGCAACTCTTTTTACAAACAGTCTGTGAATCTATTATTTTAAAGCAAGATGGTTGCCTCGGAGTTAGGTGTGCATTGTTTTGTTTTTGTGTGTTAACTCATTTCGGCTGTGATTCCCAGAGCTCTTTCACCAGAGAAGAGCTCAACATCAGGTGAACCACTCCAGCGGATTTATTTCCCACTTTTCTGACGTCATCAGTGGAATTATTGGACATTTTGGTGAAGGGCTCTCATTGTTGTTAGACGAATGAAGCACCATAAGGGGGCGGCTGTGGCTCAGGAGGTAGAGCGGGTTGGTGGAGGTGTCTGTTTTTATATTAACAATGGCTGGTGACAGTGATTCAGCAGCACTGTTCTCCTAATCTGGAATATTTTATCATTAACTGTAAACCGTTTTACTCCCCCTGTGACTTTGCTTCATTCATTCTGGTCGGTGCACGCCAATGTGCACGACGCACAGCACATGCTGGCCGACCAGATACTGTATGTGGAGCAGATAAACCTTGTCATTGTTCTTGGTGACTTTAACAAAGGAAACCTCTGCCAACAAGTGTCCAACCAGAGAGGGGATCACTTTGGATCACTGTTACACCAAAGTTAGCAGTGCCTATCACGCCGTTACATGCGCTCCACTGGGACACTCAATCTGGATGAGTTTACAGAGGCTGTGACATCCTACATCAGCTTCTGTGAGGACAGCTGCATTCCAACACGCACCAGGGTGAGTTATAACAACGACAATCCCTGGTTTACAGCTAAGCTGAGGTTGGAAAAGGAAGAGGCATTTAGGAGTGGGGACCGAGCCAGATTTAAGGAGTCAAAGTACAGGTGTAGCAAGGTGGTGCGAGATGCTCTCTCCAGCCATATTCAGAGAGACTACAACACCAGTTCTCAAGGAATGACTCTGCTTCTGTCTGGAGAGGATTCAGACAGATCACCAGCTACAAACCTAAATCCCCCCACTCCATGAATGACTCAGGCCTTGCCAACGAGCTGAACCAGTTTTACTATCGCTTTGAAAGACAATGGGACAGACCTGACACCATCCCCTGTCACACCACTGACCGGCCACAGTCCACCATCTCATTCCCCACCTCCTCCCCCTCTCTTACCATCCCAGAGAGGGACGTCAACCGACTGTTCAGGAGGCAGAAACCTCGCAAAGCAGCGAGGCCGGTCTCCCCATCCACCCTGAAGCACAGTGCTGATCAGCTGTCTCCAGTGTTCACGGTGGAATTTTTAACACCTCACTGGAGTAATGCCATGTGCCAGCCTGCTTCAAAGCCTCCACCATCATCCCTGTCACCAAAAAACCAAGGACCATAGGACTAAACGACTACAGACCCGTCGCCCTGACCTCTGTGGTAATGAAGTCTTTTGAGCACCTTGTGTTGTCCCACCTTAAATCCATCACAGACCCACTCCTGGACCCCCTGCAGTTCGCCCACAGAGCCAACAGGTCTGTAGCTGATGCAGTAAACATCGCCCTTCACTACATCCTCCAGCACCTGGACTCCCCAGGAACCTACACCAGGATCCTGTTTGTGGACTTCAGCTCTGCTTTCAACACCATCATCCCGGCCCTGCTGCAGGACAAGCTCTCCTAGCTGAACGTGCCTGACTCCACCGGCAGGTGGATCACAGACTTCCTGACAGACAGGAAGCAGCACGTCAAAATGGGAAAATATGTCTCTGACTCCAGGACCGTCAGCATCGGTTCCCCTCAAGGCTGCGTTCTTTCCCCCTCTTCACTTCTCCCTGTACACCAACAGCTGCACCTCCAGTCACCAGTCTGTCAAGCTCCTGAAGTCACATCCTCCCCCATCATCCTGTGAGACTCCCCCGTTGCCACTGTGGACTCCTTCCACTTCCTGGGCACCATCATCTCCCAGGACCTCAAGTGGGAGCTGAACATCACCTCCCTCACCAAGAAGGCCCAGCAGAGGATGTACTTCCTGCAGCAGCTGAAGAAGTTCAGCCTGCCAAAGACAATGATGGTGCATTCCTACACCGCCATCATTGAGTCCATCCTCACCTCCTCCATCACCATCTGGTACGCTGCTGCCACTGCCAGGGACAAGGGAAGGCTGCAGCGTATCATTCGCTCTGCGGAGAAGGTGATTGGCTGCAATCTTCCATCACTTCAGGACCTGTACGCCTCCAGGCGTGAGCAGGAAAGATTGCAGCTGACGCCTCCTACCCCGGACACAAACTGTTTCAGACTCTCCCCTCTGGCAGGAGGCTGCACTCCATCAGGACCAAAACCTCTTGCCACAAAAACAGCTTCTACCCATCTGCAGCTAGCCTCATCAACAAGGCCCGCCCCCCCTCAAATCATACAATCGTCTCTGCACATGTAAATATCACTTCATGTTATATAATGCACAAACCTGGCACATTGCACACTGTTAATTTGTTGTTAATTGTAAATTGTTGTTGTTCCATTGTTATTTTTATTATTTTTTTTTTTTTTATATTGTCAGTTGTATTAATTTTCTCTTTCTATTCTTCTGTAACTTGCATTTGTTTATTACATATTTATATATTTCTACATCTATTTATGTCAACTGTATGTCTGTCTGCGTGTAGCACCTTGACACCAAAGAAAATTCCTTGTATGTGTAAAACACTACTTGGCAATAAAGCTCCTTCTGATTCTCATTTAGTACAACTTTAAAGACCAGAATGAATAGGCCTTTTGAATAAGGTCACTTGATCAAATGTAAAAAAATAATAAAAAATATTCCCACACTAATTTATGTCATTGTCATTTGTCAGGATCTATTTACAAGAATCCTGAAAGGCTGATAAATTACAATGTACTTCATGTCCATCGTTTGAATGAGCCAGCGCTTTAAGATTAAATGTGTATAAATGTTTTATTCCTTTTTACCAACCTTTGTCTTTGCCATTCAGATTTGCCACATAGGGTATCTACCATGTGGTCAAAAAGTGATGTTCAGCTCCACCGTTAAGATTATATATGCCTCCAGAGCAACACTCGTTAAGTGTTACAAAAAGGATGTACACAAATGAGCCATAGCAGGTAATGCACAACACTGTTTGTTACAGGCTACAGAACAGTACACAGAACAGTATCTTTCATTCAGTGAGAAGGGTAACAAAGTATTTGAAATAAGAGTAAAACAATGCATATTCAATCCTAGTTGGAGTTACCTGGTTAAATAACGACCAATAAATATATGAAATATCATTTAACATTTTAATATACACTATCATATATTGCCTGGAAAGTTATTATAAATTAGTCCATAATTAGCCTTGTGAAAGGGTCAATTTAATTGCTGGGATCTGTCTATCCTAATATCATACATGCTGAATAAGGGGGGTCTTAAGTGTCCATTCTGGTTTTGTGTAAAAAAAATATACTGAATATCATAAACATAGTCTGCATTAAAAGCAAAAATATCTATCACTTCAGTTGTGAGTAGCATGTTTTCTGTTGATGTTTTGATTTTTCTTAAGGACCCTGCCAAAATCTACAATAGACATCATTTGGGAGAAAAGAATATGTGGTTGAAGAGATTAACAGTGACTCTCACTGGGACATTGTGAGAACTACACCCAGGGTCCTCTGGGGAAGAACTAAATCAAACAGAGACCATGCATGAAAATACCAATGAAAGAACATTCTGATTAGGTTGTCTATGTTTGTGTAAATGCAGACAGAGAAACAGGCAATCACAGAAAAAACAGGAAAAAGAACAACTAGAGATTGTATATATTTAGGGTATAAGCATAATATAAATGCTATTTACCACAGACTTGGCGGTGTGTATTATTGAACTGTTTAGTGCACAGCTGTTTTGTATTTTTGCCCTTTTATCTGTATTTGTTTACATTTTTTAGAAAGAAAAAAGAATCTGAGCACTGAATGCAAATTCTGCCAATTCAAGTGTATTGCCATATTGATGAACTAGTGTTTAGCATGTGAACATGTACAACAAAAGGTACCCAGAATTCCTGTGAGTCTTTCCTGTGGGTGTGTGTTGAGTAAGAGAAGAAAGAACAGGATTTCAGATATCCAGAACAAACATTAGAGGAGATTGACTTACGCTGTGATAGAAATGTTAGCGGCCGACATGGGGCTGACCTCCTTTACCTCCTTAGCCTTCTGGAGTGCAAGCTTCTTATTGATGGCCTCCTCCTGTTCCTCTTCATCCTGGACAGTATTTGCAAAAATAAACATACATACTAGAGCTGACCCCGAAAAGTGGAAGATTTGATGCTTCGATGGGCGGAGCCTGATTCGAGTGTCAATCTCGCAATAGAGGCTTCACAGCGGTGTTGTGAAACAAGGATCATACTATTTTGGCGATATGGGGGTGCTCAATGTCTGATTTTACATAGAACTACCAGTTTTCTCCCAATAAGTTAATATACAACTTATTGAAATATAAATATCAACATATAATGCTGTAAATAAAAATGTGAAAAGAAAAAAGCTTTAACAAAGTTAAAGGTTTTTAAAGTGCGTGAATTAATCCAAAATTGAAACCTTAACCCTTAATGAAGAGGGGTCAGTGCGCATGTATGGGTGTAGTGTGTCTGTGGGCCTTTGCGAAACTAGACCCTCGCCACTTCCACTCCGTCACGGAGTGAACTCTTGTCGGAGTCATCCCCCGCAGCCTAACTGAACTACACTCTCCCCCCAGCGTAAATAGGATCTGACGTTACCACTGCAATCACTGCTATAATATGTGTATCAAATAAACAACAGTTGTGTCTATGAAGATTCTCAGTCATCCAGGTCATAGTTATCCAACGAAGGTTAAAAATCAAGGGCAAGGGCATCTTGGTTGAAGATATTCCAGTATCTCCAAGTCCAGTTGCCCTAAACAACAGTTGTATTAAAGTTCAAGATTGATGTTGAGGAAAAAGTGTTTTTTGCTATAATAAAACTGAAAGCATTTGTCACTTATTTTGTTTGTTCATGAACCAAATTATTTTGGTTAGATTTAGAATATTTCTGTAAGACTATGACTTCAGATATTTTCGAAAAATAAATATTATATTCTTTTATGAAAAGATTGATATTCATTGCAAAAGAAAAGCCTATATATTTGAACCTCTTTATCTTATATGAAAATATTACATTCACAAATAGGCTACAACATTTCAAAATAAATCAAACATTATATTGAAGCATTTCATAAATCAGTTAAAATGTGTAAGGACTACTAGGCTATTAGAGTTTTGGAGGCATGATTTTTTGGTCATTTGAATATTTAAGACCTGCATTTTCAATCCCTTTGTTTGTCCTTCATATCTAAAGATGAGGATGTTCAAATTTCTGTTTTTGTTCAAATGTACAACAATACCCAGGTTCCACACATGACTTAAGTGAATGACTAATCATTCATGCAGCACACCTGGACACACCACCGGTCACAGAACAGAACTGCCTCACTGCCACAAACAACTGTCTCCACCTGCTGGCATGTAAAGCCTTCTGCTTCCAGCACTGTTCCAAAGACTTCTGTTCCTGTCATCATCATGCATAGACCAGTAAACCGAAATGTGCACATCCCACACAGAAATCATAGTAATCTTATAAGGATTAGGACAACTGCACCAACTCTAGCACCCAAAACAAACTCATTTAAAATGGCTCTGTCAAGTAAGACTTATCTTAAATGATTTTATCTTGTCTGCAAATCTAGATTTTATGTTTTTAACTGAATCATGGTTGCAAATGAATGACTATAGCTAGCTGAACTGTGTCCGTCTCAATATGATTGTTTAAGTCAACCGAGGGTCAGTGGTCGTGGTGGTGGGCTAGTGAGCGTATATAGGAAAAAATTTTAATTTCATCAAGTACGCTGTGATGAATTTAACTCCTTTGAAGTTCTCACTCTTAAACTTGGAGGGCTGCAACCTATCATACTTGTAATAATTTATCGCCCCCCAAAACCGCCTGGAGGATTTTTATCAGAACTTCCTGAATTTTTATCTACTCTGGTTTTAAATTATGACAGAATTGTTCTTTGTGGCGATTTTAATATTCATGTTGATTAAATATGGCCACTTCTTTTAACTTCAAACAACATGTCAAAGGGCAAACACTTAACCGTGGTCATACACTGGACTTGGTTTTTATCCTGGGTGCCAGCATTTCCTCTGTGGAATTAGTGGACATGACCATATCTGACCACAGATGTATTGTTTTTAGCTGCGATTCGCCTTTTACTCATGCCGCCTCACCAAGCTCCGTGTGTTCTCGCATCTTTAATGAACAAAGTGTTTCAGAGTTTTGCACATTCTTTCAGAGCCAAAGCCAACACCTGTCTGATTCCAACACCAACAATCTGGTTGATCACTTCAATCATATCTGCTTGTAGTCACTAAATATTACTGGTTAGGCCTACGTCTAAAGCTAGTAAGCAACCCTTTTAATAGTTTTAACCAGTTTTATCCCATCGACCTGTCTGAGCTTTTAAAAACAGTATCACAAATGAGTGTCCTCCAGCCCACTTGATGTAATGCCTACAAAGTTTTTACTGAAAGTAATGGATTCTGTTGGGCCCCATTTGATCTCTGTTTTTAACAGCTCCCTATCTACTGGTTGTGTCCCTGATTATTTTGAAATGGCTTGCGTGAACCCACTTTTAAAGAAACATGGTTTAGATCCCTCCCTCCCACAAAACTTTAGACCAATTTCAAAACTGCCTTTTATTGCACTGTACTGGAATATAACAAATTATTTGAAAAGTTTCAATCTGGTTTCAGGAAGTACCACAGCACTGAGACTGCCCTGCTTAAAGTCACCAATGACCTTTTAATGTCTGCTAATGAAGGTATGTGCTCAGTCCTGGTACTCCTGGACCTTAGTGCTGCTTTTGACACCATTGATCACAACATCATGTTAGACATCTCAGGGGATCTCTGGTACTGCCCTAGAATGGTTTTCATCCTACCTGTCAAATAGGAAGTTTTGCGTGTCTGTAAACAACTATGTCTCTTCGTTCTGTCCAGTTAAATATGGTGTGCCTCAGAGGTCGGTCTTAGGACCCATTTTGTTTTCCTTGTATCTGCTTCCCCTTGAACATATTATCCATAAACATGGCATTTCTTTTCATATTTATGCAGATGACACACAAATGTACTTGCCCGTCAGATCCACAGACCCTGGAATGCTGAGTTCACTTAACAACTGCCTTTGTGAAGTTAAAAAATGGATGTCAAATAATTTCCTCCAGCTGAACTCAGACAAAACAGAAATCCTGGTCATTGGGTCCCAGCAGATGGCAAAACAAATACTGCCACCTGCTGGTTCCCTAGTAAATCACATTAAGCCTGTTGCAAAGAACCTTGGTGTTTGGTTTGATAGCAATTAAAATTTTGAGCAGCACACCACAAAGCTTGTTCAATCATGTTTTTATCAACTTAGAAATATAGCAAAAATTCAATCTATGTTAACTTTTAAGGACACCGAGACCATTTTACACACCTTCATCTCATCACGCCTGGATTATTGCAACAGCCTTTTCACTTGTTTAACCCAAAGATCTACTGATCAACTCCAGACTGTCCAGAACTCAGCTGCCAGGCTTTTAACCAGAACAAAGAATTATGACCATATTACACCTATTTTAGGTTCATTACACTGGCTCCCAGTTTGTTTTAGAATTGACTTTAAAATTTTATTGATCACTTTTAAAGCACTTTGTAACTTGTTTTTGAAAAGTGCTCTACAAATAAAGATTATTATTATTATTATTATAGTACAGACACTTTTACATGAAGTCCTTATTTATACTACGGTGATTTTCTTGTCCTGTTCATACTTTATAAGTTCTACTATTGCTGGGCAGACTTATTGTTTCTTGGCCTATTCATTTCATTGTTACGTTACATTCAACCTGGTGTTAACTTGCATTACAAAATAAACTGAACTTGCGTCATCTAAAGGTTACTTTTGACAATTACGTTACTTGTTGTAAATAAGGTTAAAAACATTAGGGTGTCAGAGGTAAAGCATTCATTGTGCACAAATATGCTTATTATAGACTGATTCTATGAATGCACATGAGGCTCTATGCATACTTAAACAAGTTTTGCTCTGACATCTGAATGGTAGTGAATTTGGTCTCATGCCATGTTTGAGAAATTGTTCCTTTTTAGAATTTTTAGAAGACTAATCTGCAAGCATTTTCAACTGGTGTGGTTTAAAAAGGCGATAAAGGGTTTCCCCACATAGGGCAATGTCATTCCCAGGTTCCAAATTTAAGTAGTTAACAATATTGGTGTGGTTTTACATTACATTTATTAATTTAACTGACACTTTTATCCAAAGCAACTTACAATTGCTATACATGTCAGAGATCGCACGCCTCTAGAGCAACTATGGTCTTGCTCAGGGACATATTGGTGTATGGGTCACAGTGGGGGATTGAACCCGGGTCTCTCACACAAAAGGCATAGTTGCAAAGTTTATTTCAGTAATTCCATTCAAAAAGTGAAACTTGTATAATTCATTCCACACAGACTGATATATTTCAAGTGTTCATTCCTTTTAATTTTGATGATTATAACTGACAATTAATGAAAAGCCCAAAATCAGTATCTCAGAAAATTTGAATATTGTGAAAAGGTTCAATATTGAAGACACCTGGTACCACACTCTAATCAGCTAATTAACTCAAAACACCTGCAAAGGCCTTTAAATGGTCTCTCAGTCTAGTCCTGTAGGCTGCACAAACATGGGGAAGACTGCTGACTTGACAGCTGTTCAAAGACGACCATTGACACCTTGCACAAGGAGGGCAAGACGCAAAAGGTCATTGCTAAAGAGGCTGGCTGTTCACAGAGCTCTGTGTCCAAGCACATTAATAGAGAGGCGAAGGGAAGGAAAAGATGTGGTAGAAAAAAAGTGTACAAGCAATAGGGATAACCCTGGAGAGGATTGTGAAACAAAACCCATTCAAAAATGTGGGGGAGATTCACAAAGAGTGGACTGCAGCTGAAGTCAGTGCTTCAGGCAGAGACGTATGCAAGACATGGGTTTCAGCTGTCGCATTACTTGTGTCAAGCCACTCTTGAACAAGACACAGCGTCAGAAGCGTCTCGCCTGGACTAAAGACAAAAAGGAATGGACTGCTGCTGAGTGGTCCAAAGTTATGTTCTCTGATGAAAGTAAATTTTGCATTTCTTTTGGAAATCAAGGTCCCAGCGTCTGGAGGAAGAGAGGATAGGCACAGAATCCACGTTGCTTGAAGTCCAGTGTAAAGTTTTCCACAGTCAGTGATGGGTTGGGGTGCCATGTCATCTGCTGGTGTTGGTCCACTGTGTTTTCTGAGGTCCAAGGTCAACGCAGCCGTCTACCAGGATGTTTTAGAGAACTTCATGCTTCCTGCTGCTGACCAACTTTATGGAGATGCAGATTTCATTTTCCAACAGGACCTGGCACCTGCACACAGTGCCAAAGCTACCAGTACCTGGTTTAAGGACCATGGTATCCCTGTTCTTAATTGGCCAGCAAACTCGCCTGACCTTAACCCTATAGAAAATCTATGGGGTATTGTGATGAGGAAGATGCGATACGCCAGACCCAACAATGCAGAAGAGCTGAAGGCCACTATCAGAGCAACCTGGGCTCTCATAACACCTGAGCAGTGCCACAGACTGATCAACTCCATGCCACGCCGCATGTCTAAAAATCCTTTTTTTGTATTGGTCTTAAGTAATATTAAAATTTTCGGAGATACTGAATTTGGGATTTTCATTAGTTGTCAGTTATAATCATCAAAATTAAAAGGAATGAACACTTGAAATATATCAGTCTGTGTGGAATGAATGTATACAATATACAAGATGTCTATGAAGATTCTCAGTCATCCAGGTCATAGTTATCCAACGAAGGTTAAAGTCAAGGGCAACTGGACTTGGTTGAAGATACTGGAAGACGTTTCGTCCCTCATCCAAAATACTTCTTCAGTTCTGACTGACTGGCAGGGAAACTCAGCTATTTGACCTCAGTGGGGTTGTTTGCCAGGATCGTCGATACCGCTGGTTCGATAGTGTTCCTGGTTGCTGTAACGACAGTCGTTACAGTCGTTAGGACTACCCGAGGCCAAGACTGAACGACCATTGTTGGTATCTTCACCTGAGGCCAATAGGTTGTTTGTTGAGTTTCCTGGGAAGTGATGAAAGGACAGCATTGTAAGTGGGGGATAAGTGGTGGCATAGACCCCCTCCTCTGTTCAATGACGGCTTCTCGACCCGGGTGTAGATGGCTTCCTTCCATCCATCTTCTCTGTCTAAAATGAGGAGTTGGCCCTTCTGTGTTGAGCCATGCGTTTGTGTAGTGGTTGTTTAGTCTCCCCAATATACAGGTCTGTACATTCCTCACTGCATTGGACCGCATACACTAGCACTAGCAGAACTGAAGAAGTCCTTTGGATGAGGGACGAAACGTCTTCCAGTATCTTCAACCAAGTCCAGTTGCCCTTGACTTTAACCTTCGTTGGATAACTATGACCTGGATGACTGAGAATCTGCATAGACATCTTACACAACACAAACTTATTCCCAACAGCCTACACTTAGGCTCCACGGTGAAAGGACACAGAGCCGTAAGAATCCTAGAGAAAGCGCAACACCAGCTACTGAATGAGAGAGTGAGACAGATACATTTCACCATTGAAGCCCTGAACAAAGAATTGGACAACATACACCACAAACTAGAAACATATCTGCCCAGTACAGCACTGGAAAATGTCATGGACTTCATCAAGAAAGCACAGCTATCTCAGCACAACAAGAGCAAAGAAAGACAGACCCGGAAATTTCAAAACCTACAGTCCAGAGTGAGCTGCACTAACAGAACAGGAGAATTGTCTTGGAGGAGAAAGGACAACAACCCCACAACACATGAAACAGACAACAGATGGGTGAAAAACCTGTCAGATAGGGAACTCACCCAACCAGAGAAAGACGTTCTGGCCAAAGGATTAAACTTTGCCTTTACACCACAGCAACTACCTATAGTTGACCTCATCACAGCCACAGAATCGGCCATTAGGAAAAACAAATTAACAGAAACAGAAGCGGAACAGCTCAGAGCCCTTCCAACCTCACCATCCAAGAAAGGAAGGCCGTGACATCTCTGAGCAAGGATCAAAACATCACTATCCTACCTGCTGACAAAGGAAGATGCACGGTAGTCCTCAACACAGCAGACTACCAGAACAAAGTCAACACACAACTAATGGACACAAACACATATGAGACACTGAGACGAGACCCAACCAGCTACAAGATGCATACAAGAAAAACTTTGTGAAAACAGCCACAAGATC
The DNA here is from genome assembly GCF_014851395.1 of Micropterus salmoides. Lineage (NCBI taxonomy): Eukaryota > Metazoa > Chordata > Actinopteri > Centrarchiformes > Centrarchidae > Micropterus > Micropterus salmoides. The sequence continues at coordinate 2,961,661 of NW_024044459.1, forward strand.
CAAGAAGAACAAAACTACAGGGGAGGAGGAAAAGAAGGTCAAACGCAACAACATTGTGATTCCATACGTGTCTGGAGTATCAAAGAAACTCAGGAGGATTTTTAACAAACACAACATCCCTGTGTTTTTTAAACCCAAGAACACACTAAGACAGATACTGGTACACCCCAAAGACCGCACACCCAAACACAAGAAAAGCAATCTAGTGTATGCGGTCAATGCAGTGAGGAATGCACAGACCTGTATATTGGGGAGACTAAACAACCACTACACAAATGCATGGCTCAACACAGAAGGGCCAACTCCTCAGGTCAAGACTCTGCAGTCTACTTACATCTGAAGGACAGACGACACTCTGTCTAGCCATCTACACCTGGATCGAGAAGCCGTCATTGAACAGAGGAGGGGGTCTACGCCACCACTATTAACGACTGTCGTTACAGCAACCAGGAACACTAACGAACCAGCGGTATCGACGATCCTGGCAAACGACCCCACTGAGGTCAAATAGCTGAGTTTCCTTGCCAGTCAGTCAGAACTGAAGAAGTATTTTGGATGAGGGACGAAACGTCTTCCAGTATCTTCAACCAAGTCCAGTTGCCCTTGACTTTAACCTTCGTTGGATGTACATTATACAAGCACATCATCCATGGTGATGCATAGATTATGCAGGAATGCACTGCAGGCGATTTGGTCTGGGGCAAAGGTGGAACTCACCTCCAGGGCCTTGGACAAAGTGGCACACCAGGGTGACTTCATAAGATAAGATAAGATCAACTTTATTGTCCCCGAAGGGAAATTTGTCTTGGGCATAAGTGCTGCATGAGGCAACAGTAACACATGTGGACTTTACATTCACATACATCATATTCTGCACCACACATTTACATTACACTGCACAAGTATCAGAGACCCTGCCCCTGTCAATAATTACTATAATGCTACCAACGTGAATGCTACAGCTCCCAAACGACAGTACTTAACTCACTTAACACTTCACTTATATGTATATGTAATCATGCCAAAAGCTCATTCCACAGCAGAACGAGCCCTGGCATGATGGGTGTTCAATCTCTCCTGGACACGGCCTCGCAGTGGGTGTTTGTATGGTGTCAGAATGCCTATGGGGCTCTCCAGGCACGGTTATGCTCCATCTCCTAATAGGTAATACCAAGCTGGAGGGTACAGTGTTGAATAATTCCTTGTTGTTTCTTAAGTTGACATAAAATGACATGTTTGTTTACTTTGTTGGTTTGCTGTAGTTTATTTACAAACTCACCATGCTGTACTAGTGCTGTATTATTCAGAAGTGAATGTAGTGTAGCCATTGGGAGAATGACTGTGGTCTTGCTGGGTAAAGGTGTTGACCACTGCTGTTATTCTTTCAATGTAAGGTTTGACTACTAAATGTTTAATAAGTGTTTACCAACTAGTATTTTATTCTTATATTCTGTGTGTTATTCATGAACCTGTGCCTTTTCAATATGCCAACATGTGCAGAGCAGCTGCTCAGGCAGCGCAGGCAAAACCTAGCCAACCGTAACATACACAATGGCAGTAAGGCACCTGCTGTAAGTCACGTACGCTAGGCCTGAGATCATGGCAAACACTGTGATTAATGGCGCCTGGTACTGCAAGGTACGGCCAGGTACTGCAAAAAAAAACAAGCTTTGCACTGCACACTCATGGTTGGCATTGTTGAATCATGTTATTCCTTATTGAATCATGTTATGCATTTATCAAGTATGTTATTCCTTATTAATTCTTTTAAAAAATACAACTGTAAGTGTTTAAGTTTTAATGGTGTCAAATTATGCCTGTATAACTTTTAAAAAATAAGGTGAGACTGAAGTTGAAACATATTGGTGAATTGGTCCAGTAATGTCAAAAATATAAAGAAGGATAAATTGTAACAATAAGTATGCCAAACAACAGCTAAAAAGGTAATTGTGACATTAGTGAAAGGGTTAAATTGGTAAAACAGTACAAAAAAACGGCCACTAGATGGCAGCAGAGTACAATAAATTCACCAATGGAAGGGAGTGGTCAGCGAACACTGTAGGTGGAGTTAAGGTGTAACGCCCACCTGGAAGGAGGAGATAAGGTGTAATGCCCACCTAAAAGGTGGAGTTTAAGGTGAATATAAGGCGATGTTCGCTGACCACCAGCTCAGTTCCATCCTGTGACTTGCAGGGATGTTACTAGTGTTTACTTGTCCTTTATTGGAATAAACTCTTTTGCACCGACTCTTGACCGTCTCCAGTGAAGTTTTTGACTACGCAGTTATTGACTAAAGAAGAAAGCTAATAGAGTAATTTTTACTGAGTTTAATATGTTGGTTAGGGTAGGGACCAGGCCTTCCACTGGCCCGGCCTGTCCTTATTTCCGACCCGACAACAGGACTTGGTAAAAGATGGGACTGCTGCGCAGAACCCTGCCATCGAGGACGGAGCCTGGAAAGCCCACAAAGATATCAAAGAATCTGGCCCTAGCATCACAGATGGCCTGCATCTGTATGGAGAGGAACAACTTGTTTATGTAGTCAGTTTGGTGTTGGTTCCCTGGGGCTTGAATTCTAATGTGGCATCAATCTATGGCTCCAGCAGCATGGTATGATGGTAAGGAGATTAAAACTGGACCCCTGCCAAATCTGACCAGTGATGACATGTATAGCCGCATGTCGTCATTCCGCCGCTGGTTGTCGAGGTGGTGTCCAGCAAACGATGTGGGCTTTGTTGATCATTGGCAGACTTTCTGGGGAAGACCTGGTCTGATCCGGAGAGACGGCATCCATCCCACTTGGGAAGGAGCAGCTCTCATTTCTAGAAATCTGGCCAAGTTTATTAGTGGACCAAATCCATGACAACCCAGAGTTGAGACCAGGAGGCAGAGTCGCAGTTTAACACACTTCTCTGCCCTTCTTTTTCAGCAGTTACCCACCCAAAACCCTACGCAGAGTCGCAGTCTAACACACTTCTCTGCTCCTCCATTTCAGGAGTTACTTAGTGAAAATCCTATAGTGACGGTGTCTGCCCCCCGACCATCGAAATTATTTAAAAAGGTAAACAGAAGAGGAGCTGTGCATAAAAACCTCATAAAAATTAAAACCACAAGAGCAATAGTGCAAACGAATAGGAGAGTTAAATGTGGACTTTTAAACATCAGATCTCTCTCTTCTAAAGGTGTACTAGTAAATGAACTAATATCAGATTATGATATTGATTTATTTGGTCTTACTGAAACCTGGCTGGGTGATGGAGAATATGTTAGCCTAAATGAATCCACCCCTCCCAGTCATATTAATACTCACATTCCTCGAGGCACAGGCCGAGGAGGTGGAGTTGCAGCTATCTTCGACTCTAGCCTATTAATCAGCTCTAAACCTAAACTAAACTATAACTCATTTGAAAGTCTTGTTCTTAGTCTTTCGCACCCAAGTTGGAAATCACTGCAACCAATTCTTTTTGTTATAGTGTACCGAGCACCTGGCCCGTATTCTGAATTCTTATCTGAATTTGCAGAGTTTTTGTCAACTTTAGTCCTTAAAACGGACAAAGTTATTATTGTAGGGGATTTTAATATTCATGTGGATGTTGAGAATGACAGCTTCAGTACTGCGTTTATCTCTTTGTTAGATTCCATCGGCTTCTCTCAGAGTGTTCATGAACCGACTCACTGTTTTAACCACACCGTCGACCTTGTTTTGGTGTATGGTATTGAAATTGAACATTTAGTGGTGTTCCCACAGAATCCCTCTTTATCCGACCACTGTTTGATAACTTTTGAGTTTGTATTGCTGAACTACTCGCCATTGGGCAAAAATTTCTATACAAGATGTCTGTCTGATAGTGCCATAGCTAAATTTAAGGATGCGATTCCATCAGCTCTAAATACATTATCTAGTCACATAGTAACGGAGGACTCCTATGCTAATTTCAGTCCCTCCCAAATCGATCATCTTGTTGATAGTGCTGCAGGCTCGCTGCGAATGACACTCGACTCTGTAGCCCCTCTAAAAAAGAAAATACTAAAACAAAGACGGTTAGCTCCATGGTATAATACTGAAACTCGCAAATTAAAGCAAATATCACGGAAACTTGAGAGGAATTGGCGTTCCACCAAAGTGGAAAATTCTCGTTTAATTTGGCAAGATAGTCTTAAAACTTATAGGGAGGCCCTCCGTAATGCCAGAGCAGCGTACTACTCGTCATTAATAGAGGAAAATAGGAACAACCCCAGGTTTCTTTTCAGCACTGTAGCCAGCTGACAGAGAGTCACAGCTCTATTGAGCCAAGTATTCCCATAGCTCTCAGTAGTTACGATTTCATGAGCTTCTTTAATGATAAAATTCTAGCTATTAGAGACAAAATTCACCAAGACCTGCCCTCAATTGGCACCGACTTATCTCTTAACTCAGGAACCTTAGAAACAGCTGTAGAACCAGATACATGTTTAGACTGTTTTGCTTACCTCAATCTTTACCAACTAACTTCAATAATTTCTTCATCTAAACCATCAACCTGCCTCTTAGACCCCATCCCGACTAGGCTGCTTAAAGATGTTTTACCCAAACTTGATCCTGATGTTTTTGCCAACTATAGACCTATATCTAACCTTCCATTTCTCTCTAAGGTTCTGGAGAAAGCAGTTGCTAATCAGCTGTGTGACTTTCTACAGAGCAATAGTTTATTTGAGGATTTTCAGTCAGGATTTAGAGCTCATCATAGCACAGAGACAGCACTGGTGAAAATTACTAATGACCTCCTTATTGCATCAGACAAAGGACTTGTCTCTGTACTGGTTTTATTAGATCTTAGTGCTGCATTTGATACCATTGACCATCAGATCCTATTGCAGAGACTGGAATATTTCATTGGCATTAAAGGAACCGCTCTAAGCTGGTTTAAGTCCTATTTATCAGATCGATTTCAGTTTGTACATGTTGAGTCCTCCATGCACGCCAAAGTTACTCATGGAGTTCCTCAAGGATCTGTCCTTGGACCAATCCTCTTCACTTTATATATGCTTCCTTTAGGCAATATTATCAGGAAACATTCCATAAGCTTTCATTGTTATGCAGATGATACTCAGTTATATCTATCGATCAAGCCAGATGAAACTCATCAGTTAGCTAAACTTCAAATGTGCCTTCAGGATGTTAAAACCTGGATGACCTGTAATTTTCTCATGTTAAACTCAGATAAAACTGAAGTTATTGCTCTGGGGCCTAAGCACCTCCGTGACGCATTATCTAAAGATATAGTTTCCCTGGATGGCATCGCCTTGGCCTCCAGCACCACTGTGAGGAATCTTGGAGTTATCTTTGATCAGGACATGTCGTTTAAGTCTCACATTAAGCAAATTTCAAAGACCGCCTTTTTTCACCTACGTAATATTGCGAAAATCAGGAACATCCTGTCTAAAAATGATGCAGAAAAACTAGTCCATGCATTTGTTACTTCTAGGCTGGATTACTGCAATTCCTTATTATCAGGCTGCTCGAAAAAGTCCATTAAGACTCTTCAGCTGATCCAGAATGCTGCAGCACGTGTTCTGACAGGAACCAGGAAAAGAGATCACATTTCTCCTGTTTTAGCTTCTTTGCATTGGCTTCCAGTAAAATCCAGAATAGAATTTAAATCATTCTTCTTACCTACAAAGCTCTTAATGGTCAGGCACCATCTTATCTTAAAGAGCTCATTGTACCTTACTACCCCACCAGAGCACTGCGCTCCCAGAATGCAGGGTTACTTGTGGTTCCTAGAGTCTCCAAAAGTAGACTAGGAGCCAGAGCGTTCAGCTATCAAGCTCCTCTCCTGTGGAACCAGGTTCCAGTTTGGGTTCAGGAGGCAGACACCATCTCCACATTTAAGAGTAGGCTTAAGACTTTCCTCTTTGATAAAGCTTATAGTTAGGGCTGGCTCAGGTAGTCCTGAACCATCCCTTAGTTATGCTGCTATAGGCCTAGACTGCCGGGGGATTTCCCCTGATGCACTGAGCTCCTCTCTCCTCTACTTTCTCTCCCTCTGTATGCAACCTTATCCCATTATTGCATGTTACTAACACAACTTCTCCCCTTTCTGGTAGTCTTGTGCTTTCTCGTCTCTCTCCTATCACTTCCTGCAGGTTTTCTGGCTCTGGAGCTGTGGAGTCTGGATCTGTGGTTGCGGGTCACCTGCTGCCCCTGTGTTCCTGCTCGACACCCTCTACTGTAACGACTATTGTTGCTAGTCTTATTGTTATTATTGTTATTATAATCATTAACATTACGATGGTTACCATTAACACTATTATAAATATCTGTACCATTTTTCATTTAGTCTATAGCAACATTACCTTCACTGTCTGTACCTCTGTGTGTATATTGTGTAAGCTGCCTCCCTCCCCTCTCTCTCTCCTTACATCCCTCTCTCTCTCTCTTTCTCTCTCTCTCTCTCTCTCTCTCTCTCACCCCAACCGGTCGAGGCAGATAGCCGCCCACCCTGAGCCATGGTTCTGCTCGAGGTTTCTGCCTCTTAAAAGGAAGTTTTTCCTTGCCTCTGTCGCCTAGTGCTTGCTCTTGGTGGGAACTGTTGGGCTTCTGTAAATATCATCACAGAGTATGGTCTAGACCTGCTCTTTTATGAAAAGCGCTGTGAGATAACTGTTGTTGTGATTTGGCGCTATATAAATTAAATTGAATTGAATTGAAAACTGACAGCTTGGCCTTTATTCTAATGCTCACCCTGTGAATCATGTCGTGTACTGTGCTTTTGGGGATCCCAAATGCCGATGCCACCGCAGACAGGGACAGTCCATGGGCCAAGCTGTACATGAACACAAGTACCACATGAACACAACACCCAGCCCCAACCGTGATCTTGTGGAGAGACTATTAGGTGCATGAGGTTCCTCATAGTTATTCTGGTGACCCGAAAATCCCTCCTCAGGCACATATTGAGTTTTCCACACAATGCCATGATTGGGGTGGCTGCATTCAAATGTATGTACTGACCCCTGGTTTGCTGTGGGGGGGACACATAAGAGATAATTGTGTGACAAATTGTGCTTAGGGACACTTAGTATTTATATATAGACATATATTTATGTATTTTTAAATCTATTTATCTCAACTGTATGTGTTCTGTATGTCTATGTGTAGCACCTAAGCACCATAGCAAATTCCTCCTATCTGTAAAATACTACTTGGCAATAAAGCTCTTTCTGATTCCGATTAAGTCAATGTGATATGCATAATCCTTTCAAATTTGCTGCTCTAACATCCTTCAACAATATTATCATGGTCTTAGCCATCATGGTGAAAGATATTTTACACAATAGAGAAATTACTCCAAGCAACCTCTAATTGTCACCCATGACAAGTGGTGTAGACTAGTGCATTTGCAATGGACAAATACCTTTAAAGGTAGCCTACTTACTTTGACATTTATTGAATAAGCCAACATAATGCGCTATGGGATGTATTTATCAAAGGTCACTAAAAGATAACTAATAGCTGCCATGTATTTAGAACTGACTGTGGCCTGAAATGCTACACTCGAGATCTCGGCTCGCAAGACTGACAGAGCTTCTGATAATTAAGATGACTCAAAAACACAAAAATTATACAGCCTACTATATAACCCTTATATAGACTAATGCATTTCATCGTCTCATGGATTGCAGTTTTTCATTTTCCAACATCTGGTGGATTACAGCCGCTGTTGCTGCTCTTGCCAGATGCTGTTTGGAAATCATACCGACATACTGTTGCGTCAGATCCTAGTTCCGCTAGTGAGAGGGAAAGAGGGAAATTCATCCGAAAGTTGGCTGCAGTTTTACACCCTCTGCGTTAATTAAGGGAGCTCGATTTGGCTGTGAGGGTGACTCCCACCAGAGTTCACTCCGTGTCGGAGTGGAAGTGGCGAGGGTCTAGTTTCCGAAAGGCCCTTGCTGAAGAGACGAAGCCCCAGCTTCGCCGGTGTTGTGCCGATTTGTCCGCACCTCGTGGGACGTTCGGATCATTCATCACCATTGATGAACCAAAAATAAATATTATATTAATGTACGGTGAAAGTTACACTGACTAATAAACAGACACTGCAGGTCTGCTGCTTCTCAAGATAAAAGCGGAGCTACCATAGGTAACCCCCCTGCAGCGCGCAATCACTGCCACACAGACACATGTGATTTGACCATCAGTCGACTATAGGAAAGACTTGACAATTCTGATTCGACTATGTAAATCCTTAGTTGGGGACAGCCCTAAATTACAGTAAGTCCTTTTATGATGAGAATTATCTATGGAGAAGTTGGTTCTTTTATCCACACTGATAGCAAAATCATCAATACAGAATGCCCAGTAGATTTGAGCAACCAGGAGATTTCATCTAATGTGTACACACTTAACAGAGCTAATACAGTTGAACTATTTTTGGTGATCCACCAGGGTGGGGACTAATAGTGGCACATATTGTGTGCAATTATTGACATGCTGCATACATTGTAATGATGAAAGGAGTGTGTGATTGGTCGTGTGAAAATTCACTGTCAAATAGGGGGATAAAAGGCCAAGGTCATGTGGGATTTGATTTGATTTAGTCAAACACTTTAATTCCTGGATTCTGTGGGTAAGATTGTGCTACTTTGTAAATTGCTATGTACCTTAGTAAGCTCTTGGGCATTTGCGAGGTTATCAACAGCAATCGCCAAGAACACGTTGAGGAGCGTGTCTTGTTATTTGTGGTTTCAGGAAAAGATCAAATGATTGATAAACACAGAATCAATATTTACAACTGCAGCTGTTCTTTAAATCAGTGGTACATTCTTTCACAGTGCCGCCTGATAGCCACAAAGTTGAATCGATTCGGATCAATCCAAAAGGATACAGTTTCCAAAGAGAGTGAGGACGATGAAATAAATGGAGGAGAACATTCCCCCATGAACACCCCCCTGTGATTCGATCCCATGGTACATCACTGCATTCCAGTCCTCCCCAGTTAGGATCTACAGGAGAGAGACAGGCTGTTTTTTTAGGCTAGCTCAGTGGTATAAGCAGATCACAAAATAAAGCATGATGGAATTGATCTTTACCTGGAAGACGGTGAGAATTGCTGCTGGGAATGTGTCAAAATTGGTTGTCGGTGTTTCGTCTTCAAAATTAAATCTGCAGAGAAAAAATTCTTTGAATGTAATCAAGCTTCAAAGCAACAACACAGTCAGTCCACCTGTATACTGGGACCAAATTACATCTCATCCCAATGTGAGAGATGTAGATAGGAGGTTGGAATGGCAGCAGAATTTGTCTTGTGCTTTCCAAAACTCCATGACAGCTCTTCTCATTAAAAGACAACCACAGAAAGCAGAGAGGAAAACCCGGATGGGGATATTTCAGGAACCTGAAAAATATTTTCAAGGAATTTTCAATGGGAAGAACCGTATTGAGTGAGCTCTGTTGTAGCCAGGGGGCTCATTAGCCTCTTTGAAATCAGTTAAATTTTTTCCCACATTTTTCTGAATTCTGTGTTTTACAACTTAAGTACATTTTGTGCCCTACTGGTTTGATGTTTTGATGTTGTTTGATGAAAAAGTAACTGTGGTAACTCAACTCCACATTCTCAGATCTTTTCCAAATTTCACATGTTCAACAAGAGTCTTGGCAACAAAGCAATTCAAAGCGCTTTACACAAAACCTAAAAGCAACATACAATTGCTTATATAAAAAGGACATTTAAATACAATTAAAAAGAGTGAATTAGAAAATAAAAACAAGATAAAGAGGAGAGTAAATGCCTCAAATTTCATTTAAAGGTTCAGTGTGTAAGTTTTAGTGGCATCTAGTGGTGAAGGTTGCGAATTGCAACCAGCGGTTCACGGTGCATTCACGTTATCCTCGGATGGTCCCATTTCCCTAGTTCACAACTCACACAGTGAAGTCGTTCTTCTGACTTCACTGTGTGTTCATGTGCTCTTAAGTTGGATTGTGGAATCGACACGGACACTACTACAAAAATTGGACTAGCATTATCAGAGCATATAACAAACACGCAGACATCTAGTTCACTCTACATATGCAGAGCAGCTATGTATATGTAATACGTGATTTTGCACGAATCAAAGTACTGTATACTTCTTTATGTCCCATGTACACTTAATTTCTCTTTTTGCAATAAAGACTAAAGGAGGAAAAAAAAGTTTCTGATTATTCCGACATCACATGAATGCACCATCAGTCACCGCTCACCCCTCCCTTTCCAAGCAAGCTAAGGTTTGTCATACTGCACATTGCTGCAGCTCCTCTTTTCACCCTGTGTGTTGCTTCGTTTTAGCTATGGAGTGATACATCTTGCCTCTACATGATCTTTGTTGGGAGTTCACATGCGCAGTTCCTAGTAAAGGACTACTAGCCAATCAGAAGCAGAGAAGGGCGGGCCAGTGAGAAGTGAAATTAATTGTCCTTATGTACTTTATATATAGCTTTGGCAATATTGTTGCTATACATTCATGCCAATAAAGCTAATTTGAATTGGAATTTGAGAAGCCGGTAAACACGGCTTTTGTTCAGCTGTATATGTTCCCGTTACCAGCTTAGCAACATGGACTGGAGCAAGAGTTTCAGAGTGGTGAGTTATTAATCTGGAACAAAAGTATCTTTCATCCATAAAGTTATAACTGAGCTCTGCCTCTACTCTTTTTGAGGGCATGTCGGACTAGCCAATTGGCGATTGTTAAATGAGGCGCATTTTGCTTTCATGAAAGGGAAAAGGCTGGACTACAAACAAGCTGTTTTCAGAGCAGTGTTTTCTGTGGGACATGGGGAAAAAAAGATACATAACTCAATAAAGGAGAAAGAAAAAGCCAAAAAGCATAATACCATCTCTTTAAGACATCATTGTGCTGCATCTCCTACTGCGATTTAATGGCATTATTAGCATGAACGTTTTGAAAACAATTTTGCCAAAGCGTCCAAGTACAAACAGATCAAATATTTGGACAATATTCAAATAGTACTACTAAAAAACACAAATAGTAATATACATAGTAATATTATTATAAATACTATAGATAAAATACAGTATATAACAACAAAACCGTCCATATGTACTGTATGTGTTCATGTAACTTTGTATGTCAAATTCAGTGATGTGTCGTCCTTATTCTATGGCTATGGTCTGAGGTTGAACAATTGTGTGTGTTTATTTGATCAATAACTCTCAGTACCAGCTTGCAGAAGGGACACTTCTGGGGTTTCAGTTCTTCTGTTTGTAGTTAAAAGGGTAATTGATATTTAATAATCTCTCTCTCTCTCTCTCTCTCTCTCTCTCTCTTCAAAGAGAGCTTGTATTTCTGCTGTATTTCTAAACAAAAGACAAACAATTTTCATGTTTTACCATGAAACAAGATGCTGTTGTAACTAAACTATACTAACTAAAGTACATGTACCAAACTTGACATGTCTGAACTCCTTTGCAAAGGGCCCGATACTCATGAAGTTTCCGAGCTGAGCCAGCCAACCTCCAGTGATAAGAACATAAGAAGCCAGAAGGTAGCTCTGTAATTAATGCAATTTTGGTTACTTCCGATTGACTTGAAATTTCTCACATAATTCGAACTCAATGTTCTCAACATAAACTTGGACTATAAAGGTCCTTTTTAATAATTATTAACACTAAATTTGGGAAACAGCACTGCAAGACTGATATACTATTCTAATTAAGGTTGTACGATTAATCTAATCCCAGTTGCAATGGCAATGTCACCCTGTGCGATTGCATAACTGCAAAAGGGATGCAATTTAATTAAACAAGTGTGTGTGCGTGTCACTCTTATCACTGTGTGCTCTGCAGACTGTACATTATCCATACCCACACAGGGCTCCACAGTTTCGATTTCACTCGCATATGCCTCTAAAAATAGATACTGGCAAACCGGAAAAATGTTTCACGAGCAAAGTGTGAGATTAAAGACTACAAGCTACCATGCTTCAAAATAGCAAACTGCACATTGGTCTTCAATAGAGGCACACATTTTTGTACTATAAATTCTTCTCTGAGAGATCCTGCCTTCGTCGCCGTCCTCCTGAGAGATCCCGCCTTCGTCGTGAGTGTTCTCCCGTGCTCTGTTCTCTATGTTTTTGGATCTTACCTTTGGATAGTACTTTGTTCCTTGTTTTTGGATTTTGACTGTGGATTATGTTTCTGTTGGAATTACCTTTTTTTGGACTTTTGCCTCAAGCTCCCGTGGAAGCCTGTTTAAGTTAATAAATATTTTCTGAACTGCACCACCTCTCGTATTGTCTGCATTTGGGTCCACACCTCAGTTGGCACTCAGCCTAACCCGTGACAATCACTCCGATTAGAAAACATTAAATCAACTAGAGTAGATCTTAGGTTCTTCAAATTAAGCCTAATGGGTTCACTGATTAAATGAGATAAATAAGGCTGAAAGAAACAGCCTTTATATAATCCAAATCATCAGTCAACCAATCAATGTTAAAATCAAATCTTTTTTAAAATCAAAGCTATTTAAATTGTTTTTGTCTGTACAGTATGTCTACAGTTTTTCAATTCTGTATATGACTGGAAAGAAGAGAGTGTCTGTGTTCCAGGGACACAGTAACCATGTTAATGTCAAAGAAAACTAAAGTCTCATTTTCACTGATTTTGTCATTTTCCTTGTCAAATGAATGCATTTTGATGGCCTCATGAAAACACAGTTAACAAAGTTTGTGATCCAGTGTTTTTAAAGCAATATATACTATCAGAGAACACGAAAAAATAGAGGAAAAGCAAGGCTGCTGGGGTTTGTCATGGACTGAGTTATAACTCTTGAGGAAAGTGTGCAATTTTTCATTGAAATTTTGTCAGTCCAGTTCAAAGCTAAATTCACTGGTACTCTAGGTGATCACACACCCCACCTTGGGAGCCACTGATCTTATCAATAGCGGTTTATTTCTTCACAGCGAGCAGAAGCAGGCTGAATTCAAAGTACTCACTGGCCACCAAACAGTTGCATGCCCAGCAGAGCAAAGACCACGATGAAGAGGAAGAGGAGGAACAACAGGCTGATGATAGACTTCATGGAGTTGAGCAGGGACACCACCAGGTTCCTCAAAGAGTTCCAGTACCTAGACAGATGAATATATACATAAATATTATGACATAACCAGTATTCCCAAGCACACAGACATTGAACAGAATTATTCTGATGACTCACTTGGTGACTTTGAAGATCCTGAGAAGTCTCAGAGCCCGCAGGACACTGATCCCAAATGAGGCCCCGGGTTTGATGGCAGCCCAGATCACCTCAAAAATACTGCCAATAATCACCTGTGAACACAGTCGGATCAGTGCAGAAGGCCTCCATTTCCAGATCTTCATTAAGCAATAATATATATATATCAATGCAATAACTTTTTGCTATTCTGACAATAATTAAACACATTTGTTCTAAAGCGACATTCCTCAATCATTTGGATTACTCTACTCATGCCCACACTCCAAAAACCACTGTGGATTGATTGAACTCCCAGAAGAGCAGGACGACTCACCCCAAAGTCAAAACAGTTGAAAGAGGAGTGGAAGTAGTTCTGGGGTCCGAGGCCATACATTTTCATGGACATCTCTGCCAGAAACAGGCCTAGGAATACAAACTCTGCCAGGTCTGTCCAGTGACAATATGAAAACACAAAGATCAGTCTCCCTGGTTAAAAAGGGTCCTGCTAATTTCCACAATTCAATAGAGCTGGGTAACAGTTGCCTGTTCAGCTGCACCCAAAGCAAATAAGACACAAAAATAGTCTGTTGTTTGAAGAAATAACTGCTGTATTCTCCCCATGACAGAGTATTTGAAATGTTTGCTCACATATGTGTTTGTGTGTTTGAAATGTATAATTGCACTTGTAAAGTATATCTTCTTCTTCTATATCTTCTTGTGCGTTTTCAGTTTTCTCCGTCACTATTTAGATGTAAAGCGGGACACCAAAATTATCTGCCTGAGCAGAGTAGAAAATTATCAGGAATTAGAGTAGCAGTTACAAATAAATAATAATAATAATAAATAATAATAATAATAAAGCAGATACATGTAATATCAGTATGCAGGCAAGATTATGTTAAAAGTTACTTAGGATATGCACAGGTTAGTCAAAAGAAAAACTTATGTATGATGGACAGCTGCAGGTGTTTGATCCAGTGCTTTGGGACCTCAACCCTCCAGCACCACCTTTGTAGGGTTGGGAGAAGTCATGCCAGACTAGAGCTAGTGCTGTCGACTTTCGCTTGCTATGGTTTAATATTAACAAGTTAAACATGGCTTAATATCAACCTGGGTATTTACTCTTTTACATTTTGTACTGCCAAAAACTGGAATTAGTTACATGTTTCTGATGATGATATAGGTATTAATTGTGTTGGATGACTGGTAGTATGGTGGGGACACCTGTGGCCTGTACTACGAAGCGAGGTAACTGGCTTATCTAGGTAACTTTAGAAGTAACTTTGTGATGTCAGGTGTAACTTCCCGATTAACCCGTACTACGAAAGGTGTGTAGGTTTTACCCAAGGAATGCTGCCATGGTAATTTACAATGCATCTCTAAACTGCTCGCTCTGAGGAGGTTATCTTTGTGGTTAACTCGAGGTTACCCTGTATACGTGGGCTACACTGCATGATTCTTCATTCACACTCTGAATTCACGTTTTTAAATGTAATTTAAACAAAGGAAATGCAGGTTCTAAACACATGATCAGAGGTTCCATTTGACTCAGCTTATTGGAACCACTGACTAACTCTATAAATATGTATATTTTATTCACTGTTATTCTGTTGTGATATTCTGTCTACCGTAAAACTGTCCCAATTTACCATGTCTAGTTAGTAATGTGACTTATGCCCTCTAATTAGCTAGTCTCCTTTGTCTCCTACTACTGTACCATAGCACCATGCTAAAATGATATTATTGAAACTAAAGTTGGTAGTAATGCATGTTATAATGCAATGCTCCTAAAATAGTGGTTATTGTGTTGATCAAGATTTGTGATGGAAGCACAATATTTGAGCTTTCAACTTTAAAGGAAGACTATGTAACTTTTGCTGAACAGTAGCCACTGTGGTCACAGAGTGGGATCATTTTTTTTTTAGATCATTTTAGGAAAATGATAAATGCTAAAACGTTTTGTAACAGTAGCACCAGTAGACAGGAGGCATCAAACTGACTCACTAATGTCAGTAATACAGCAATCTTTATTTGAAGTTTACTAAAATGAGCCACCACAAGCTACTGGTCATGCTAGACCAAGTAAGGCTGTAATGATAAAACCCATGACTGTCTTAAATTAAGCAAGAGTGTGTTTTATTGATTATGAATTCAACTTCAAATTATCTATGCAGTAAAAACCATTTCAGTGGTTAAAGACTTTGGGTGCAATAGAATATTTATTTCTGAATATTTTAATGTATGTATAAATGGTCAAATGTAATGACAATTAATCTCTCTATATACAACAGCTGGTACTCACATAGCGCATAGGTGAGCCACTCAGGCTGGTCGTAGTGTACTATGGCCACACACAATGTGTTAAGGCCAACCAGACACAACACAGTCCAGTAGAAGCTTTGGGACTTGACCAGATGGCGAATGGTGAAGCGAATCCTCTTCTCTTTCCTCCTAAAGTACGATGAGCTCTCGTTCTTGCTCTTCATGCTGGCCCGGGTGAACGGTGATCCTGGGGGGGCAGTTGGAACAAAACATACAAAAAGGCAATAAAGTTACCAAGTCTAAAACTGATGTGATCTTACCATATCAAGACTATGTTTGAGAGTAGTAACTTTTCAACCAAAGATTTAATTATTTCACTGCAGAACAATGTACTTGTCACTTTGAAGTTGGCACTCTCCAACACAGCTTTGGGGCTCCAGTTCCCTAGAGTGGAGGAGGTTTTACCGCCAAGCCAAACTGTCTGGGGTCTGTTTGTCAGGAAGTCCACTATCCATTTGCAGAGTGTAGTACTCAAGCCCACAGTGCTCAGTTTCATAGGGGAGATTGTGTTCAATGCTGAGCTGAAATCATCAAACAGCATTCTAATGTAGGTGTTGTTTTACTCAAGTTGTGTAAAGACTGAGTGGAGGGCAGTGGAGATGACGTCTTCTGTGCATGTATTGGTTCTGTATGCAAACTGGTTTGGTTCAAGCTAGCTGGGATGTTATTCTTTATGTGCTGGAGAACCAGTTTCTCAAAGCACTTCATCACTCACATCAGTATGCCATGGGGCAGTAGGTAGATTAGTTACTGCAGACCTTTTTGTAAGGGGACAGTGGTGGTTTGCACGTGGGAGCAATCCCCTGTGACAGTGAGATGTAAATTATATCAGTAATGACATCAACTAGTTGGCTGGCACAGGTTTTTAGTACACTGCCAGGGATATTTAAGGCCCAGCAGCTTTATTCATATTTACTCTCAGCAGGATTCTTGGGGGCGGAGTAGACAGCTGACTCTTTGTTGAGGAGATAGAAGCGAGCATAAAATGTGTTAAGCTCATCTGGCAATGTGGCTTCACACATGGCGCTCCTACTTATGCAGCCCATGATGGTCTGGATCACTTGCCACATACTGTATCTTTGGTGCTGTTAGTGTTGAGGTCTCTCTCCAGTCTGTCATGATATCTCTGTTTCACCTCCTTTCAGTCTTGCTTTGGTGGTGCTATGCTTCTTTGTTACCTGACTGAAAGGCAGTGTTTCTTGCTCTGTAAAGTAGTGTTGTAGTACTCCAGACCATTTTGGACCAGTCAAAACCACAACTATGAGGATATCAATAAACTGTCTGTGCATTGTGTGATTTATTTGTCAACATTGTAACTTTGATTGGATATAAAACATACTGCCTCAAACGCAATCAATGATGTGATTCATTGTAAGCTAAATAAAATGTGTTGTTACCCTTTCGGTATGAAAGAATTCATTCATTAAATCAATTAAATCGAGTACTAAAATGCATCGACGCTTACGCTTTGTGAACACAACATGATTATGATGCCGCTGTTTGCAAAGTGGAGGAGGAGGGAGAAAATAACGAGGGACAAAGAAGAAAGTGTCCAAAGTATTGGATTATTTCAAGATAAAAGAGGGGGAGGGGTGTGCCGCCGCCACCAAGCAAAAGAACGCAAAAGTACTTCTTCAACGACGCATCAATAAATCGATGAAATAATCTATAGAAGCTGTTGCTGTCTGGGAGTGGTAGGATTTGTCAGCAAAATCTTTCTAATACCATTTGGCTACCTAACCATAAAGAATTAATCCGTAAAACAATGTGCAGAAGAAAACAAAAAGCAATCAGTAAATTATGCAGTGAAACCTTAAGAGATGCTGCCAATTATAAAAAAAGCATAAATAAAGGTAAGCTATGGGTATTTGACATTAGCAAAGCTAGCAAGATTACCTAAGTATATACTGTATGTTTAAGGGCACTAGTTTCAGTTGCTTGCCAGCCATTTCCAACCTAGCTAGGTGCAGAAGCTAGCTAATTTATTTAATGATACTTCCCTCGATATGTTAAGTTAGCTAATGCAGTGTTAACTTTGTGAGACTGAGGACAGGGTGTGTGGTGAGAATTTGCTCATAAGTTACATTTTTGCTTCTGTTAAACAATGATGAGACAGGCCACATAAAGCTAGTAGCTAATGTGTAAGCTAAATTACATTAACGTTATGTCAGCTGCATACAGCTCACGACATTAAAGCTACGTGTTGTGGTACCACTCCCTCATTTGGGTGAGAGAGCTAGACCGAGTAATGCATCTCCACTTCTATAAAAAAGTACATATTAAATAGGTTGCAATGTACGACCATAAGCGTATGGCACAATCCTTTTGGAGACTTTTGAATACACAGGTCACCCAAAAAAACAATATTGCATTGTTTTAGGTAGGGCTGGGCAATAAAACAATAATGATAATTATAGTGATTTAATTTTCCTCAATAACAATATAACAACTGTTTAATAAATGCTTGATTTAATTAACTTGAATCACAAACGAATTAGCACAATTTTTCTGTTAAGAAATTTATTTTGTTGAGGAAAAGGGACTGAAAAAGGATTTTATTTAATTTTATTTATCCATATTTGTTGAAAAAAGATTTTATCATATTTGTTTTAAATGTTCTACCTGAGATTTGTGAAATGACCCACTGTTTGGCATCAAGTGCTTGTTCTGACCATAAAGAAAAGTTTAAAACTACAATTAACCATATGGTTTCTGCAAATTTCACTCAGGAGCATAAATCAGCCTTTAAACTTGAAAGAAATAGTGATCTGATATTTATCACGATAATTAGCAATTTCAAATGATATGAAATTTTTTATCATGATAACATTTTTGGACATATGGCCCAGCCCAGTGTTGTGGAGTGATTGCTAAATATGGAAAAGTAGAGGTGAATAAAGAGTTGATTTCAGCTTAGTGGGTTAGTAGTAGTCCTGTACAGCTGTTGTAGCCTCATCTGTCCACATTTAAACTGTTTTTTGTGATGGCTTGACCCTTTTAATTAGCTGGAAGTAAAGTACATAGGAGAAAACAGGTTTGATTGACCAAAATTGGGGCTGGGGAGAAATATTTGTGTAAACATGGTCCAGGGTATTGGTTCCCCAGTTGGGGTTGTTGACATGCTGGTGAAATTATAAAAATTATAAAATAGATTATAAAATAGTTCTCAGGTTGATTGAATTCACAGAATTCCATAGATGAGAATGAGAATCCATTTATTGTTTGTTCTTTAATTATTTCGTTTCAAAACCAAATCGGAAAAAAACAAAAAACCAAGTAGTTTTTTGGTTTTTCTGTTTTAAAACCAAAACAGAAAAATAGAAAACGGTAAACAAAAAAACATACATCTGTTTTATTTTTCTGTTTTAAACCCATAAGTGAAAACAAAGGAGCTGCGTTTTGTTCCATCTTTGACCAGTGTTGCATCCCTACTGCTTTTAAAACTAACTTGCTGCTGTACACGTGCGCCTGTTGTTTGCAACAGCTGTGGTCTGCATTGGGCTTCATCCAATCACCGACCCGTCCGCAGCTCCCGCGACCTCCTCTCCCGTGACCTCCTCTCCCTCGCCCTGTACACTCCAGCGCCCCGCTCCCTAACCGGTAGACCTAATATGCGTTGTGTTGCCAGTGGAACTGGCGCACTGGCTGGACGTTCGATGCTCCTGTTATATGCATAGCCTGATCCATGTGTTCCTGTAGCTGGAGGCCGCCCAACTTTCTAAATTCTTCTATCTCACAAAGAAAATAAAGGTCAGGTCGAAACAGTGTAGAGAGGCTGAACAAAAATTACCCTAACCTTTTAATCCGTGTATGATTCGTTAATATACAGCTCGCTGATTTAACTAATAACAGTTCATGTTTGCTGTGTACCATTGGATATACTCACAACTATCACTAAATTAATTTGATACTGAAGAAATCTTACAAACCGGAGGATTCTTAGGCAACTTCTGAGGCGTTTCTGTTCCTTCTCCAGTTGCCAGTGAGTTACAAACTGAACGGTGAGCCTCCGGTTTTTCTAACTAAAAACCCACCTATGTTGATGTTCAAGCTCATCTTAATTACATTTAATCAGGCACCGCCCTCGTCCAAGTGTAACACACAAAGCTACACAAATGGGACACATCAAAATCAATATTTTTCAGGCACCGCCATCGCCCAAGTGTAGCCTGTCTGCTGCAGGTTTATTAAGTGTAACAGACAAAGCTACACTAAAGGGACACACCAAAATAAATATTTTTCAGGCACCGCCATCGCCCAAGTGTAGCCTGTCTGTTGCAGGTTTATTAAGTGCAACACACAAAGCTTCACTAATCGGACACATTAAAAATCAAAATCAATATTTTTCTGTTTTGTTTTTAAAACAGAAAAACAAAAACCGATTGGCTGTTTTTTTGTTTTCTGTTTAACGACTTGGTTTTTTGTTTTTTCCGATTTGGTTTTAAAAGGAAATAATGAAAGAATGTACCATACACAAATTTTTACCCTTGTGTCACGCCCCTTCCCCTTTTTGGGTGAAATCAGCTGATCTAATTTGACTTGCAGAAAATGCAAATTCTATGGTATTTGCCAATTTAATAGCATAAAATAACAATACCGTATTAGTTTTTAGATATTAGGAGCTCAACTCTAATGGCCAGTCAAGCAAACAATTATGTTATGTCATTGCAGTTGTTACATATGTTGATCCTTTCAGTCTGCTACCAGATAATGTATTTGTGATCTGTCGTCAAGATGGGTAATTGTGCCGGTTTGGTAGTCAGTCCAATCTGTCGTTAATGTAAACTAATGACATAGCTGTGGTGAAGAGGAACAACTGTCTGTATTTTGAAGCCATTTGTGCTTATTGCAACTTTTTGCTACAAGCCGCGAAGTAGAAAACAAGTCAGTTTAAGCACCTCTTGTCCGTGCTTATTACAGTCCTACGGCTGCCTCAGTTTCTAGATTTTTTTCATTTTTGTGTTAGAGCATTTATTTGCTGTCAGGATGTAAAGAATTTAAACAAACAAATACTTCTGAAATAAATTGCCTACCCCAGCTTTAACTTTAAAGTCTTTCAAGTGGACAGACTGATAAACCAAACTAAAACGATGTGTTTTATGGTAGGGTCATATTTTTTCACAGTAAAAACTTTACCCCATCACTCTTTCCTGATTAGCTTTGATCTATAGGCACAATTGGCACACAAGTAAATTACTCTCTTTCCCTCTGTGGATGGCCTGAAGCCACAGATCTCTTCTTATACTCTATACAGCAGCTTTTAAACATGGTGCCACTAGTTATTCAATGGTGAACTTTCTGGGCACATACAGTAAAACTTGATTAATAGCCTGGACTTTTATTAGATAAAATCACTGAATTGACACTGCCTGAATTTGCAACAGTGGTCCATATAGGACGGGCCATTTAATTCCTTTCACACAAAACTAAAATAGGCTATTATCACACTGTTTCACCCAGGACGAATATAAAAATCTTCATTTGATCCAGACATGTGCAGGGGGGGTGCAATGGGTGCTTGAGCACCTGGCCTTTTGCCCTTTGCCGCCCAAAGTGCCCATTTTTAATACGCAAAATTTCCTTCATTAAATAAAATGACCCAATTGATGACCTTTCACCTGAAGACTTCATCCGTGACGAGCTCTCCCGTTCAGACACCGTTAGTGATTCAGCAGCACTGCCTACTGGACACCTTCGATTCCGCTGTTAAGAGGGGTTTGCTGCAATGTGCTTGTTGTGGATTGTTGCAAAGAGAGCATGCACAATTGTTGTGTATATTGCTGTGTCGCCTGCCCGTAGAAGTAATATCAGCTGCCGGCTAACACGACGACACGTACGTTACTTCTACACTATAAACAAAGGTGCTCTGTTTACTTCGTTCTGTTTGGGGGAGAAAAGTTTCACGGATGTCGAGAGGTCTGATCTTTTCTATGTAATTTGACTTAAATCTTTGCACTTGAACTAGGATTATTAAAGTAACTTAATAAAAGCCTTGTGCATTAAAATAAGTATAACAACATTGGTAAAATTCTAAGCCTATTCCTCTGACTTATAGCCTACTTCAGCCCTTAAAAAAAAATAAATTCATTAAATTCAGAACAGTATTGAATATATTTACATTTTGACAGCAACAGTAGTGTTGCTCAACTACAATAAAAACTCAATAACTGGAAATACATATAAAAATGTCAGTGCCAATGTAAAATAAATAATATTTTATTAAACATTTCATACATTTTTCTGAAATCTAATAGGGCCGTTTCTTCTTCACTTTTTAATTTGATGTCAGGAATATTATAAAAGATTAATGCTAATTTATTTATTTAGATATATGATTAGACATATAGTCAATAAAAATCCAAATATATCTCAGATTCACAATGCAATATATAAAATCATCACAATTTTGCATACTGTAGACACAGACAGACACACACACACCTCTGTCTATAGATTTGTTTGTCTCACTCTTACCCCTGCCATGGCCACCTTCATCCTTTTCCCCATTAATCCTTTCCTTCTCAGATTATTTCCCACACTTTTTTAAAATCTGGTATCTTATTTTCTCTACCTGCAGCTCTGCAGCTCTGTGAGAGTCTCCCTAGCAGTCAGCCTTGGTAATGGCTGCAGTATTACAGCAGGTCAGTCACTGTGAGCTAGTCCCAAACACTCAACAATCTTTTTATGGTCACATAATTGTTAAATCAGCTAATATATATCCTATAGTTGTTTTAATATCTGTAGTCACAGATCACCTCCAGTAGTATCAGCAACAACACAACAGCAGCAGCAGCCGCATCCATAGCAACACCTCAACAGCAACTGTTCCCTGTAAGTTATGTCATCCCACAGTGTTTTAAAGCTAGAGTTGGGTATTCCCTGTTTCTTTTTGCGTCACAGCATTTGCTGATGTATCGATACAGAAGCATCTGTATATGTATGTCAACAAGGAATACATAACGATATATTTCTATGTCAATAGTATGAGAAGAGTCCTATTTAAATCCTTGTTCCATGTGCCCTTTTTATACTTTGAGCACCTGCCCTTCCAAATTTTGTAGGCAGCAATTTAACGAAAATAAGCATACCCAACAACACGGAGCAGGATGCAGAGAAACGTGTGGCAGAAATGAGCAGACAGTGAGCAATGGGCTTCACGTGACAGTATTCACAGGACAGGATAAATTTTTATGAAAAGATGTTTTGATTCTTTTGATCGGTCAATATTAATAATCAAGAAATTGATATATTACGGACTTAAAGAGCGCTTAGGAAGATGGCACTTTTTTAAATTCTCTTGTTTACCATGCATGTAAATCTGAGTGAATTAGACTTTGGGGTTCTTCTCTCCATAAAATGAACGATTGATTTGTGGAGGATCTAACCGATCTAACGATGTGATGCATGTCCATACTGACAGAAGTTTAAACATTTATATTTTTATTGACGATCTAAGCAGCTTAGAAGCAGCTAAAGCAGGCAACCCATGGACTTTAGGAGGTACTTCTATAAAAACCAGAACAAGCTAGTAAAGGGGACAGGCAGCAATTTGGGACTCAGCTGTTAGTTGAGTTTGACTGTAGCATGGTTGACTACCCTGGGAACCAGAAAATCTGTCGAACTCATGCTTCACTTGCCCCCTCTGGTCAGGCCAATCACAACTCTTCATTTAATAAGAAGCAGGTTTGATGCGATGACTGAAAGAGGAGTGATTTGAAAAGTCACACGTCTTGCTGCTCTGAT
Source organism: Micropterus salmoides (assembly GCF_014851395.1). Lineage (NCBI taxonomy): Eukaryota > Metazoa > Chordata > Actinopteri > Centrarchiformes > Centrarchidae > Micropterus > Micropterus salmoides. The sequence continues at coordinate 2,984,920 of NW_024044459.1, forward strand.
TGGATGTAGGTTGTGGTTGTGCGTCCAGTTTGCAGGCCCATCCAGTCCGCTGAACTAGGCTCATAAAACTCAGATTAAACTATCAAACTAGGCAGTGCTGATCAAATATCTTGAGCATACTGTTAAGGAGATGCTCTTGCTGGTTTCCAGCATTGCATGCAGGGTTGGGGCCGACGCCAATACATGCTAATAGTGAGATAATAGTTTGATAATAAAGTAGTAATAATTAGGTAATAACCAAGTAGAAGCCAGGTAATAGCAAGGTATCAACAAAGGATATATCTGGGTAATATTTGACTGAAATGTGTGTAACTGGGTAACAAGGGGCTAGTAACAAAAGGGACATGTAGAAACATATTTAAAGATAGTAACAAGGCAAAACTATTATATTGTAGTTCTTGGATGTCAAAATTGGTTTTTAGCACATTTTAATGCTAAAATGTATCATCACATGTGTTGCAAACATTCCCTTTTGCTTCAGGGTAATACTGTACAAATTATATGTTTACTGCTGTGACTTGTTACCTGGAACCACTTGTTGTAGTTTCTGAGTAATGACCATGAAACAGGGCTGGAAAAGGCTAAACTACTTATTTCTATTTAATTTCAAAATGAGAAACATAAATTGTGAAAGTAGCTAATTTTCTCTACTTGCAGAATGTAGTTACGGATATCCGTTTTATGAACTGCACATCTGTTAACCTTCTGTCAACTCTACAGTAACGTTACTCTTACCTTTGTACATGTTAACAGTATTTATCGTTCGTTTTTGTATATAGTTTTCTTGATCATTGATAATCACCTCAGTGTCTCAGATAAGTGTTGCAATGTTAGCTAGTTACTCAGTGTAACACCAATGTTTTCACAGCATAGCTAATGTTGGGTCACTATGGCTCTTTTACTCTGCTTGGAAGAGTTTCTTGCTTTTGCAAGATGGTATATGTGAGTCAGTTTCATTTTTGGCAGCTCCTCCAAGCACTGAGCACAAAAAAGAGCCACGGCAACCTAACATTAGCTAGCTAAGCGGTGAAAATCAGGCTTACGTTGGTAGCACATGCAAATTATTAGTACCACCTCCGACTCATTTTGAGTCAGGAAAAACCCTGACAGCAGGACTAGACAATATAAATCAGAGGGATCAACAGATGATCAGCAGGACAAGAAAGTAAAAAAAAAACCATTTCTTTTATACAAACTGTTATTTGTTTATATATATTCATTAAATCTTTGCTTTTATTTACAAATTACCCACAGTGCGAACAAGCAGTTTGTGTGTTGCCTTCAACATACAGTACAATATTAACACAGTTTAAAGGCTGAAGAGTATGGAGACTTGCAGTATAATGGCAGATACTATGCCTCAAATTATCATCCTCACCAACAGATGAGATGTCGGTGAAGTGATCCTCGCCTTCCTCTGCATTGATGAGGTCATCCTTACTCTTCTTGGTCCTTTTCAGCACTGCAAATACAATAAGGGAAAAAATGAATCACACAAGTGATAAAGCACCTAACCTGATTTAATTCTTTAACTCCAAAGCTTTTGTTTAAGTTCAATAAGGAAGATCCTTTATTTCACAATCTCTCTTTAGTTCCTGTGATGAATTTCTAATAAGTCTTTCTCGCTCTGCCTTGTGTCAGTCTTCTCAAGATTAAACCGGAGCTACCGTGTGTAAAACAATTAACTGTTTAAGTAGAAATGCTCAAAATTCACTGGTTCCATCCATCCATCCATCCATCCATTCATCGTCAGCCGCTTATCCTGCGTACAGGGTCGCGGGGGGCTGGAGCCTATCCCAGCTGACATCAGGCGAAAGGCAGGGTACACCCTGGACAGATCGCCAGTACATTGCAGTCACTGGTTCCAGCATCTCAAATTAAATTTTTGCAGGTTTTCATTTTTTATGATATTAAACTTACTAATTTTTGATTTTGGACTGTTGTTCAACAAAACAAGACATCCGAATATGTCTGCTTGGGCCCCTGGATAATGTGATAGACATTTTTATTACTCGCATTTGATAGGCCAAACAATTTAGAAAATAATTGTTAGATTAATCGGTAATGAAAATGTTCCCAGCTCACTGTCAGGGAAAGTATCAAAACTACAGAGAAGAGAAGAGCTCTAAAACTACTTTAAGGGCCCTCGTACTCCCACGCCGCCTCTAACTCCAGTGAGCTTTACACTCTGCTCTTCATTCTAATCTCATTACCCTTCCACCCTGGAACCCATAATCACTGTGACTGTTGTTGCGTGTATTCTCACACACACACGCGCACACACACACACACACACGCACACACACACACACACACACAGCAAGTTACCAATATAGACACATAATATAACCTACTAACAACTGTACATATAGCATAGGTATATGTATATTGAATATCATAAGTATATACATTCTGTATAAGTGCAGTTTAGAATGTGGATATATCTATAGACAATAATATATATACAATATATATCTATAGACTATAATTACCTACCCTCACCTATGGTCATGATGGCTGGGTCATGACAAAAAGAACTAGATAAGGGTACAAGCGGCTGAAATGTTTTTTTTCTCAGGAGGGTGGCTGGTGTATCCCTTAGAGATAGGGTGAGAAGCCAAGTCATCTGTGAGGAACACGGACCCATAACTCCTGACCCATAGCCGTCCCACTACATGCCCACTGGACCCGATTCCTACGAATCTCCTCCAAGTAATATCTCCTACCACTTCCAAAAGGGCTCGGGTTACACCCTTGCTTAAAAAGCCCTCATTTGACCCAACTCAAGTTGAGAACTATCGGCCAGTTTCTCTTCTGCCATTTTTATCCAAAACTATCGAACGGGCTTCAAACAGGTCTCAGAATTCCTCTCACAGAATGACCTCCTAGTTCGATATCAGTCTGGTTTTAAGAGTGGCCACTCTACTGAAACGGCTCTTTTGTCTGTAAAGCTGCAGGCCAATCCTCGGTTCTTATCCTGCTTGACCTATCAGCTGCCTTTGACACAGTCAATCACAGGATCCTGCTATCAGCACTATCAGCGATGGGCATTTCGGGTAAAGCACTCCTGTGGATCCTCAACCATCACTACAACCAGGGTGGTGAGAAACTTGGGTGTCATGACTGATGACCAGATGTCCTTTTCAGACCATGTTGCTGCTGTCTCTCGGTTGTGTCGCTTTGCTCTATACAACATCAGAAAAATCAGGGCCTACCTCACTCAATATGCCACCCAGCTTCTTATACAGGCCATGGTTACCTCTCGCCTCGACTATTGCAATGCCCTCCTAGTGGGTCTTGATCAGCCTAAAAGGATGCATGTCACTCCATTGCTGTGGGACCTCCACTGGCTACCCATGGCCTCCAGAATCAGATTCAAGTCACTAATGCTTCCTTCTCGGCCACTACGCTCCTCCAACGAATGCCGCCTGGCTCTGCCATCCCTTCACACAAAGCAATCCCAGTCCCAGCTGTTCGCATCTGTGACACCACGATGGTGGAACGAGCTACCACATACCATCAGAGCAGAGCTCTCTAACTTCAAGAAGCTCTTGAAAACTCTTCTCTTCCGAGAACACTTCCTCTTATAACACTTCCAACTCCTAAAATCTAACATGCACTTTCTGTGCTCTTCTTCTTCTATCCCCTACAATTATCTTGTATTGATTGCACTTTTTGTAAACTAACTTCTTTCCCTAGGTATTTACCCCATTGATGTGATATGAGCCATTAGCGCTTACTAGTATTTATTGCTGCTTTTATTAATATGTATTGTCAGTTGTAGATCTCGTTCTGTATTTGATACTCTGTTGATGCTTGTATGTTGTTCCTCAAATGTAAGTCACTTTGGATAAAAGCATCTGCCAAATGAGTAAATGTAATGTAAATGTAAATGGAGTACAGCTGCAAGAGGGAGAAAGACTTGGAGGCATTCATTTTCAAATATAGTGCCCACACGATCTTGTTTAATAGCAGATGTATTTGGGAACAATTCTCACGAACCACAAAACAGCATCCATTCCACACTTGACGACAAGTTGTGAGCCACAACAAACATGAGTGGTAGATGGGTTGACCTGCTGTTTGATGGTGTTGCAGCACAACATTGTTAATGACAATAAGTGCATTTAACAAGTTACACCATCTCTGAAACACTTCATTATTGTTTCTTTGATGTACAACAAACGAAAACTTAGCTACGCTACTAAAACGGACAACAAAACTTAACAGGAACTATTAAGAGCAATTAAAAATTGATGGAAAGCTGATGGGCGGTGCAGTGGTTAGCACCATCACCTCACAGCAAGAAGGTTGTGGGTTCAAACCCCGGTTGCCCCGGCCTTTAAGTGTGAAGTTTGCATGTTCTCCCCGTGTCTACGGGGGTCTCTCCGGGTGCTCCGGCTTACTCCCACCATCCAAAGACATGCGGAGTAGGTTGATTGGTGACCCTAAATTGTCCTTAGGTGTGAGTGAGCGGTTGTTTGTCTATGTGTGGCCCTGCGATGGACTGGCGACCTGTCCAGGGTGTACCTTGCCTTTCGCCTGATGTCAGCTGGGATTTGCTCCAGCCCCCCAATCCTGTACGCAGAATAAGCGGTTGACGATGGATGGATAAAGTCTGGACAAATTACTGAGTGGGCTCCAATCAGAGGCAGAACCTAGTTTGTATTTTAATTCAATTCAATATAATTCAATATATATAGCGCCAATTCATAATAAATGTAAAAGCTCCATACTTGTATAGCTCCTTTCTAGTCTTTTTGACCACTCAAGCGCTTTTACACTACATCTGCATTCACCAGTCATACACATTCATACACTGAGCCTAAGTGCTCAAACAGAAACATTCACACAGCTGCCAGGCTGTTTGTTCCGCCAGGAGTTTTGTATATTGCCCAAGGACACTTTGACATGCAACCAGGGGGAGCCGGGGATTGAACCGCCAACCTTCCGATTAACAGCCAACCCGCTCTACGTCCTGAGCCACAGCCTATAAAAGCTTTTGCACTGCACTCTTCTTATAAAGCCATACTCTTTGTAGTATTATTAATAGAGACCCAACAATTTCCATCAAGAGTAATGACTTGGCGACACAGGCAAGGAAAACTCCCTTTTAGCAGGATGGAAACTTTAACAGAACCATGACTCAGGGCCAACACAAGAATTCCACACAGAATTACAAAAATTTGAAATACCTTTATAATAAATACTGCCCATCCCTGACTGTACCAACTGCACATCAGAAGGAGACTAACATTCATACACACACAAACAGAATTTAGTAATTTAGTTCAGTATCTTGCACAAGGACACTTAGACATGCAGACTGGAGGACATGGGGATCAAATAACTGAACTTCTTACTAGTACACAATCCACTCTACCTCCTAAGAAAGAAGTAAGAAGTTGGTGTGATGATGAAAAGGATGGTCTCAGTCTGGTGCATGCAGATGCGCTGGCCAACAGTTCTCTTAAACATCTGTACATTTTTGTTTTGTTATTTTTTGCCTTTATTAATGAAACATGTATTGCTTATGACAGAAATACGCTCATCAACGTGGGAAAAGGAGGTGCAGGGATAGGATTGAGTGCAGTGCACCTTGAGATGATCACTGCTCACAGCATCTCCCGTCCCGTTATGCTTGCTTTGATCTCCTCAATAAAAAGTCAGCTGTAAAGCCTACTCCACCTCCAGAGGACCGGCAAATGTCAGTATCCACAGCAGATGTGAGAAGAATCCAGCTGACAGTGAATATGAGTAAAGCTGCTGGGCCCGATAACAACCCTGGCCGTGTACTAAAAACTTGTGCTAATCAAGAAGTCGTTGTTATTACCGTCATCTTCAACATATTACTGTCACAGGACAGGGTTCCAACCTGTTTCAAGACAGCAACCATTGCCCCTGTACCTAAAAAGTCTGCAGTGTCTAGATGGCTCTTGTCCCCATAATAATTAAGTGCTGTGGTTCTCCAGCACATAAAGAACAACATCCCAGTCAACCTGGGCCTACACCAGTTTGCTTTTAGAATCAATAAATCCATAGAGGATGCCATCTCCACTGCCCTCCACTCAGTCTTCACACACAACTGCACCTACATCAGAATGCTTTTGTGAATTTCAACTCAATATTCACCACAATCTCCCCCATAAAACTGATCAACAAACTTAACCATACTCTGCAACTGGATATTGGACTTCCTCACAAACAGACCCCAGGCAGTTCGGATTGGCGGTCATGCCTCCTCCACTCTAGTGTCCAACACAGGAGCCCTCCTCCAGGGCTGTGTGCTCAGCCCCTTCCTGTTTACGCTGTACACCCATGACTGCATCCGGTGAGAACTCTGTTGTGAATTTTGTGGATGACACCATCATTATCGGCCAGATTTCAAACAACATATCAGGAAATCCACAAACTTGCAGAGTGGTGCACAGAGAACAACCAAATGCTTAATGGCAGCAAAACTAAGGAGCTGATTGTTGATTTTCAGACACACACTCCTGTCTACATCAGTGGAGCTGAGGAGAAGCAGGTGAAAAGTTTTAGGTTCCTGGGAATTTGCATCACAGAGAACCTGTCATGTTCATCTCACATTACGCTGCTGAAGAAAGCTCACAAACTACTGAATTTCTTAAGGAAACCTGAAAATTCAAGTTGTTGTTAACTTATGCTTCATATATCTGGAACAAACTCCCAGATAACTGCAGGTCTGCTGAAACTGTGAGTTCTTTTAAATAAGACCGAAGACTTCTTTTTACCACTGCCTTTAATTAAATCAAATGTAGATCAATATCGTACACTGCACTGTAATGGTTTTTATCTCTGTTTCACCCTTTTAAAAATAATATTTTAATATGTTTTTTTTTTTATTTCCCTATGTTGCTTTTATGTTTTATGTAAATCACTTTGAATTGCCTTGTTGTTGAAATGTGCTACACAAATAAACTTGCCTTGCCTTATACAGAGGAGCAATAAAAGGACTGACTGGAAACATCACAAACTGGCCAGGAATGTGCATGGCCCAGGACGGAAGAGCTTTTTGTGTGTAAAGCTTGGTTTCGTCAGTTGCATAAAGGGAACTACAACTTAATTGTGCAACCCTGTACAAGGTACAATCTACCTTGTACATTGTGTTGTGCTTGTGTTTTTTTGCCAGTTTATTAAGTGCATTAGAGTGGGGGACAAAGCAATTCCACAGTAATCCCCCTGTAATATTGCTGTATAAAACACCTCTTTTTCTTCTGCATCTACCTGTTTGTTGCTATTCATAAGCTGTTGTCCATTTACAATCTAGTAATACTAATAATACTAATAATGCTATGTCTTTATGAGCTCTTTTGTTACATAAGAAGCACTAAAGTGCTGCATGGTGCATAGTGCTGATAGTGAAGGATGACATCAGCAAAACTGTCCTGAGTTACCTTCCAGCCCCTATGACATTGTGTTTTAAGCTCATGGTTCATTTGTAAAGAGCCAGTGTGAACATGAACCAGACCAGAAATAAAGGCAATAATGTATAATTTAACCCTTAGTGGTACTGTAGAGCTGTGTTGTTTGAAAATTGTTCTATTGCACAAGGATGCACAAATATGCTAAACGCAAAAGGAGAGCATGATAAAGATTTCTGTTGACTATAGATGGGAGTAAGGCATACAGCTGGTGATGGTAATGTACATGTACATGTAATGTTTTGTTTTCTGGTATATTTAGCTAGTGAACACCTGATTATATCTCTAACATGGCGCAAAATTGTAAAATGATATTTTTTTTACCTAAGTTTATCTTCTATCTTTACAATAATTCTGAAGATGGCAGTCCTTACCAGAGTTGTTGTGTTTCCTTTTGTACCATGCTCCATCCAGAGATTTCTCCTCTGCGTTCTTGTCTTCCTCAGCCAGCATCACCTCTTCTGCAACACAAATACCACACCTGAACTAAATGTCAAAATTAAGTCACATTTGTGTCTAGTGTTTAAAATTTTTTTATTTAAATGTAACTGTAATGAGTTAGTGAGGAAATAGTAAGGGCTCACATTTGTAACTCACATTAGGTCGAAGGACTGTGTGTGTGTGTTTGTTTCTGACCTGCTTTGCAGATCCACTCTAGGTACCCAGTTAACTCTCTCTCTATTTGCTGCTGTCTGCGGAGCTTCAGGAATTCTTGCCTCTTCTCCACCCGCTCTCTCTCCTTGGCAAACTCCCTGTAGAAACCACAAAGAAACCACAAACACAAACATGAATGTTTATCCAATCTGACAAGCACACAGAGCCTGGATGACTTAACTTTGTTGACAAGAATACAGCAGGCTGGCTTCCTGCAGGTAAGACATATGTACTATCCTGTCACTTTGTGAAATAGGTGAACCATCAGAAGCAGGGTGGTCTCATGCTTAGACAACAAGCTGGAATCTGTCTACATGGAATGAGGCACTGATTAATCATTTCTCTCAACAATGACCATTGAAGTACCCAGTCCTGTGACATGGTCTTGAGTCAGACTCAAGTCCCTAATTTAATGACTTCAGACTTTACTTGAAATCAATCAATGAGTTCATTTGGTTCATTCAGCTTTTTGACATGGAAAGACTTGATATTCCCTCAGATGACCAAAGATATTAAATGAGGTTATAAGAAAGTGTGCAGCGTCTAAACTCATTTTCATTATCCTGACAGCATATACGGTACTTATCAGATTATCTCAGATAATCACTCAGATGTTAAGTCTCTGTTGTGGTCAACAAAATGGAAACTTTTTGGTTCAGAAATGACAAAAAGTTGTAAATGTGTGACAGAATTATCATCACATAACATTTTTCCATGGAAAGTAGCTTTAAAAAACTGCCACTGGCTGCCATTACCTCATATATATGTGTGCTGTATATATCTAAATCTACCTGTAGTCAGCTGTTGTAAACTGTTGTGTAGTACCATGAATAAAGAGCACCCAGACACCAGAATGAAGTAACTCTTGTAAATAATGTTATGTAATAAAATAAATAATAAATAAATACTATTTAATAGTCAAGTTAAGTCATTCATAATAAAAGCAAAGGATAAGGAGAAAGCTTAGTGGGACAGCCTGGTAGCCTTAGATTAAGGTTAATTCCAATATTTTTTAAACCTGGAATAATAGCCACTGTGTTATTTGACCCCAAAATATGTGAAAATAGGGCCCAGGTTTAAAAATACCAAAAATTACCCTTTAAATTTGGTGTATACTGGCTTTTATAGAACTCTAAAACTCTAAATGCAAAGTTTGTGACTTGGACTTGGACAGGACATGGACAAACACAAGGATATGTACATATAAAATACATCTACCTTCCAATTTAATTATACTTATTTATATTAATACAGGGGGAAATAATTAATCAAATGAAACTGATTGGGTAATTAATTTATTTATCTATTACGAAAATAAAATAAATGTTATCCTTACAGCCAATACAACAGTTCTTTGTACTAATATTACATTATTTTGTTATAGTATTCATTTGTTAAAGCTGAAAACATTATCTCAATTGCCTGGGTTAGGGTTATGTCATACCAATAAGACAATTCAATTCAAATTATCTAGGAGATGAATAGGGCTGTAATCAACCAAAGAAAATCTTGGTCGACTAAAGTCCTGAAATCTTCGACTAAAAATCGACTAAAAATGACTTAATTATTATTTTTTTAAATTAGTCAGCTGTGCACTGTGCGCAGTACTTGGTAGCCTTGTTGTCCGCCTAAATGAATTGTAAATAAACATTAAAAAAAATAGTAGGCTATTTGCAGTTTATTAAATCGTTTTTTATCTAATTATTTTGCACTAAATAGTCTGTCGGCTTTGACAGCAATGCGTCACGTGCACCTGCGCAATATCATAGCCTACGATTTACGAAAATAGTACTATGTTGCTTGTCAACTAGTGATATCATCACAAGAATTGTTGAGGAATATGCAACATCATTTAGACAATTATTTTTGTCATATGTTATAATAATAAGTTTATTAGACACTATGATCATTTCAGCAGAGCGCAGCTGAGCGCTCAGCTGAGCGGCGGCAGACACGAATAGATTAACTTAAAGTTTTTGCTCTTAATAAACACAAAAGGCACATCCACTTTAATGTTTAATTATGTGATTCCTTTAGTGTTCTTCCACACTGTCGATGTCTTTGTTGTTGACATGTTAGAAGACGGACTATTAAACACTCTCACAGTTAATTATAGATAAATAATAGGCCTATTTAGCATCAAACCTTCAATAGCCTACTTATCTGTCTCTCTTCTCCTCCGGTAGGTTGGGCTAATCCAAAAAAGTAAAAACAAGGGGGGTGTTCTTAAGACAGACTATTACCTGTGAAACAGGGGTGCTCTGAAAACACCCCCATTAGCAATTAGTGGTTTCCACCTGATGAAGCGCGGCAAAACTGATGAAATGAAAACTGATGAAATGAATGCGGCAAAAAATCGACCAATCAGAATTTTGGTCGAACCAGAACGTACAGACCAATTAATCGACTAATCGACTGGGACGTTACAGCCCTAGAGATGAAATATGCGATGGGAGGTGGAAAAAGAGAGGTGGAGAGAGACAGAGAGACCAATAAAGTAAGACAAAGAGAGAGAGAATAAGCAAAAGGAAGTCCATAGAAATAACAGCGTGAGGAATCTCCAGTCTACCCCCACCGCTCAGTAATTGGTGTCTCCCACACAGCTGAGGGGGAAGCTCTATTCTGCATTGCAGTGGCTGGCTGCCTGCCTTTCTGCAAGTGTGTCTAAATCTAATTTTGTGGCTACCTATCTTTCTCTCCATAATGTGTGTGCAGTGCATCCATTTGTTGGCTGGCTGAGTGTTCAGTGTGTGTGTATGTGTGTGTTTGTGTGTATATATGGAGAGATTGTGGCAGGCAGGATTCCCCAGCGTTGTAGCTGTTGCTTTCAGGCACATCTCACTCACCTACACACTGATGCATATGCCAGAAGTAGTATATATCATGACATAAACATTACACAAAGAGTAAGATCCACACTAGATAATTACAAGCTTCATACAAGCTTCATACAACATGCAGGACACATATTTGTCTCAGACCAATTACAATATGGATATGTATAGAAACACTCACAGAGTCTCTACAAAAAAGGTGCTTTATTGCACTTCTGCTACAGTGTCATCAATCAACTGTATTCAAAATGTATTGCATACATACATACAGTACAGTATACAGTGTGTATTGTCTCTCACTATGTAGGTTGTGCAGGTTGTGTGTGTGTGTGTGTCTGTGTCTGTGTAACAAATAGAAGATTCCAAAATTCTTAGGGTATGTGTAAGGGTATGCAAAAACGACTTGTTTTTTTTTTTCATACACGGATTCCCCTGGATCAAGAGTGGGCTTTTTAAGAAGAGGTTTAATTACAGCTGTGGACTGTGGTACACAGCACGTTAATAAAGACAGACTGATCATATCTAGCAGAGAAGTGCTAACTAAACTTAAACTTGTTTAAGTAGCCTGGTTGGAATGGGAGGTAGAGTGGGTTGGCCGTTAATCGGAAGGTCGGCGGTTCAATCCCTGGCTCCCCCTAGTTGTGTGTCGAAGTGTCCTTGGGCAAGATACTGAACCCCGAATTGCCCCTGGCGGCTATTCCGCCAGTGTATGAATGAGTGTGACTGTTAGTTTCCGTTTGAGCTTAGGCTCAGTGTGTGAATGTGTGTGACTGGTGAATGCAGATGTAGTGTAAAAGCGCTTTGAGTGGTCGAAAAGACTAGAAAGGCGCTATACAAGTACGGAGCATTTACATTTATATATACATATATACATACATACATATATATATATATATATACATACATATATATATATTATACAGCTGTTTCTAAGGTTTCTGAGTTGGAAGATAAATCTTTACCAGTTGAGGGCAGAAGATGACAGATTTGATCTCTCATTGTTAGAATTTTATCATGAAGTCTTTACTACTGAGGGGAATATATGGCTCAAAAAAGCTGTTAATCTCTGTCAGCCTGGCTATAGAGCTGAAAAGAAACCTGGGGTTGTTCTTATTTTCCTCTATTAACTACGAGTAGTATGCTGCTCTGGCATTACGGAGGGCCTTTCTACAATTTTAAAGACTATCTTGACAGATTAAACAAAATTCTTTGGCAACACGAAGGAATTCACGTGAGTTGAATATTTTCAATTCAAGGGAGAAATTCGTTGAGATTGTCTGTATGTCACCGACAGCTTCAGAGCGTTGTGTGGAGAGGGCCAGGTAGAGCGGGCGACTGAAAATCTGCTGGCTGGCTGAGAGCTGCTAAACTTGGGCTAGAGAAGCAGGGAGCAGAGCTCCAGCTTTTGGGCAAATAAACACCCGTGATCGGACTGGATTCTGCTCTGACAACTACGCCGTTTGCTCGAGGGGAGGAGCTCGGAGTAAACTGCTTTTATTAAATTAGCTTTTTACTTTAGTTTTTGGGATTACAACGTTGATTTATCTTCACTCGAGCTTCTCAGCAGCTAGATTCCGTGCACTGGTTCCAGTGTTGTTAGCGTTGTATGGCACTACTTCATATTTATATAAAATTCCAGCAATAGGAATTAAAAAGTTATTTAAGAGTGGGTAGATAAAAAGGGATTCTGTGGAAAGACTACTAAATGTTCAGTTTCAATGCCATTTGCTGGTCGAGGGTGTGGTTATAACAGTGAGTCAGTTTATGAACATTGAAAGAAGCCAACTGTATCTAATAATGAGATAAACACAGTACTAAGGCTATCATTATCGACTTCCACATCCATATTAAAATCACCTATTTTATCTGTTTTAAGGACTAAACTTGATAGAAACTCATAAAAATATCAGAATATGGATCAGGTGATCAGTACACTATAACAAATAGAATTGGCTGCAGTGTTTTCCATGTTGGATATAATAGACTAAGAACAAGGCTTTCGATGAGTTATAATTTAGTTTAAAACTGATTTATAGGCTTGAGTTGAAAACTCAACTCCACCTCCTCATCCAGTGCCTCAAGGAATGTGAGTATTAATATGACTAGGGGGAATGGATGGTTGTCATGGCTTTGGTGTATTAATAACCATGGTTTCTAGATATTAGAGCTGCTCCATCCAAAGTGGAATAAATGTCGTTTCTCCTAATCAGACCAGGTCTTCTCCAGAAAGTCTGCCAATTATCACCCCCCACCTCGACAGCCAGCAGCAGAATGATGACAGATTTGGCAGGGGCCCAGAAAAAACGATTCCAACATTGTCTTTGCATATATACACACCAACTCAACATTAAATTTTAGTGACCTATGATTGCCATAACTGGGAGTAATTACTGCCAATGTGAATAACAATGTAACTATATTTGCACTTAGCACTCACTAAATTTCACCTTCAATGCAACAAATAACTACACTTGTTACATGCACTATTTTCACTAAAGGAGGATCTCTTGTCCCTGGCCATGTACACCCGAACGCCCCATTCCCTCTCCGATAACTACAATGGGTTGTGTCGCTATTATGACCGGCGTACTGTGAACATTTGGTGATCGTTCCATCTGGCTGGATGGATTTTACACCTGATCCACGCAACTTAACTAGAATAATATCTAATATTATTAATTTCTCTATACGTTTTCTCTCATTACGGCTGTGTCTCCTCCTTACAAAAATAACAGCAGCCATCTCTGCGCAACACTTGAAGGTTTGCACCTTCCTTTCAAACGTATTACAGTAAATACAGATGCTGTTGCACTCACATGAAATTGCGTTTAGGCTTGGTAGATCACATTGCATGTAGTAAATAAATGTATTTGCATGTTACCCTTCCATTACTTTGCACAATAAAATTGAAACGCCCCAAATTGCATAAACACAAAAGTACTAAATGAACAACAGGTGGTATCTTGCACTTTTGAAAGATGTCATTCTGCATGCACACCGTTAGTAGATCAGTTTACGTGTTAATTGGCTGATGATATTAAGTTTGCACACATTTTTACTCATGCAAACCTTTAGTAAATCTGGCCTTATGAGTGCTTGAGCAGAACTACTGTAAGATTAAATGTACAGTGGAAAATTAGCCACTGTAATTAAGAATCTAACACATTTAGCAAAAATTTGCAACCAACTCACAAGTACCAGAAATGGAAATGACTCAATACGCTTACGTCAGCCAAGTCTTTGGTGCTCAGTCAGCAGTAGCTACATCAGCATGCAGGGAGCAAGCAAACTTTCTTCAAAAGTGGCCAAGCCGTCCAATTCTCAAACATATCCCCAGGGCGGACAACACTGTGGATGCCTTAAGTAAAGACCTGTTTGCCAGCTCAGTGAGCGATATGAGAATCTTTTGTCAGAAGGCCTTAAATAATAAGGGACACTCTTTTGAGGACAACAATGTTCATATTCTGGATAGGGAGAACAGATGGTCTGAAAGAGTAGTGAAAGAAGCCATTTATACCAGAGTAGATAAACCATCTCTCAAGTACTAAAATCTAAAATCTACTCGGGTAGATTTATTTACAGAGTGATTGTCACAGCCCAGCTTGTGGACTGTAACAACAACAGGAGACACACAGGTAAACTATGTAACAAAGTGATTTATTAATAGAGTGAGCAAAAGATGAACTGAGTTGTGGGAAGAAGGCTCTGAGACCAGCTCTGGGTGGGTAGCTGCGTCCTCCAGCAAACAATTACAGGCAGGAAGGCAGCAACTTTAAACAGCCAATGGACTCTGGCAGGTAGAGACCCACAAAAGCAACTTACAGGTGAAAAAGGGTTTTTAAAACGACAAAGCTCTATTCACTGGGAAACAAATACAGAATCGGCCGCAGTGTAGTTACCACTGAAAATTTACTGATGAACTGGCGAGTAGTGGGTGAAGAGCTGGTGTATGCAGGATGAGCCACAAGTGAGAGTTGCTGCCAGTGGTGTCAGGAGAGAGGGAGCCAGAGCGACATGCCCACAACCACACACACTGACAGGACATGACAGACAAAAACTGACAGAGACAGTAGGGAGGTGAAAAAGAGGAAAGAAGGAGATGGAAGAGCTGGGTCTGCCACTTTTGCATAAACATCTTTAAGGTCTTCTTCCAAACATCATCCAGCTTCATTTGCTTCAAGAATATACATAGATGTCATTTCAATGTAGAAATGGGTGCTAAATGTGTCTATCCTGTGGGGTTTATAGAGCTATGCATTGTCAGGCAAAAGAGCGACGAGGAACACGATGTGAAGTGACATAATTCCTGTCCTGTCCTACAGTATATAAAATCATTCCCAGTTAAAACCATGCAAAGTGCATTGATGTACATAGTACATATATCGCAATAGTGATCTATGCAGAAAAATTGCGGACACAGTGGGTGGTTAACAGTTCCAATTTAGAGACCACAAGCTTATAATGGCTGCTAGAATAGAATCTCTACATACATTCCTCATGGGGATTATGCATGACGTCACTTGGGAATATCCATTGACATGAGTATGGGATTTCTTTCTTTTTTCTGTCATATACAGTAGTTAAATAGCTGTATAGCAAACGTAAAGATACAGTAGTTTAAAAAAATGCTAGCTTTTTAGTGAGGTTAAAATCTCGTGTGTGTGTGTGTGTGTGTACACACATACACACAGATAGACCATGGTGATGACATACTTGCAGCTCAGCGTTTGCCACTTGTGTTGCTTTGTAAACTGGGGAGCGAATACACAATTACACTGAAAGGCTCTGCACACATGTACTGTATTAACTCTGCTGATGGTGGCAGACTCACATAATCATGTGAATTTATATTTTAATAAAACCTTATGAATATTACATTGGAGCTGCCACAAATGTGGAACTCACCTAAATAAGTAAATGCAAGTGAAGCACACACTCTGGAAGAAGGGAAAATGTGGAATGTTTGAATGCAAGTTATAGAGCACCTCAAAGCACCACAAGAGTTTAGACTGTGGTGTCTTTGTTTTAGCCTGGGTAACTTGCTGCATGCAGTACCAGTATTACCTCCAAGGCCAAAAGCTAACATATCAATGGCTAACTGTATTAGTTTGTGAGGTTATATTAATAGAGGCCCACACAACAAGAATATTATCCATTGTGTAGTATTTATTGGATTTGAGAAAGGTTACACTCTAGCAACCCCAGAAATGTTACCTGAGATGGCGTTACAATCACATTAGTTAGTCCTCATTCTAAAAACCTTTTCTCTTTTAATGTGTAGAGAACATGGTGACTGCAATTTTACCTATTTCATTGAAAAAGGAATTAACCTTTCCTGATTCTGCTGTTCTCATAACCTTCAGGTAACAAAACAAGCCCTACCAGGACTCAAGGAGGCACTGACCTTTTTAAGGGCCAGTATCCCAGGCTCAGGATGAGACTTCACCACGAGTTTAGGAACAAAGTAACTGACTTTGCAACTCAAAATCTCATGTACACTAATTGATATATGATATTTAGTTAGCTATATAGAAAGAACGGGAAGCGTTTGGTCAAAATGCTGATTTTGATGCTGCGACAATAGGAACATAAAGGGAAATAAATAAATGCTCCCATTAAATGCACAAAAAATACAGTAAATAAATAAATGTAGGCAGTAATTAAATTATACAATGAGACATAAAGGTATATATCTCTTTTAATTAGCTACTTTATTTGCCTTTGTAATAATTACCTTATTTATTTATTGTTCGTTATAATCTTCAACTTTATTCATTAATTATTTATTTTTTAATGTATTTATGTGTGTTTTAATATTTGTGTGTGTTTAATTCTTCCTTTGCATTTCCTACCCTATTTATTTCCACGATGGTTATATATTTCTGCCTGCTACATTTCTCTACGCATTTCTGCCTCATTATGCAAACGAAGAGGGGCTATGTCTCAAGGGGTCAATGTATCGCCTATTGGTGGATCAGTCAGACGACAGAGGTCAACTCTAAACTCACACATCAACAAACCTAGCTTCCCACACGTTCCCCCATGTGTGAGGCCACATTACCAGATGACCTTAACAAGTTTTATGCTCGCTTTGATCTCCTCAACAAGGAGTCAGCTGTAGTCTACTCCAGAGGACCGGCCACTGTCAGTATCGACAGCAGATATGAGGAGAGTCCTGCTGAGAGTGAGGAGCTACCGGCTGCTGCTAAATGTGTAGGCTATCTAAATATGGCGACATATATGTAGCCAGGTGAACCAGGGGTACAGAGTTGTGTACAGTGTTACATGGGTTACATTGTTATGTAATTGCTGGTGGGATTACTGCTGCGATAACGTTCCTCTCTATTTAATGACACTGTCACTTTAAGACATGGGACGGATCGCGCAAAAACATCTAAACAAAAGAAAAACTAAAAGAAAACACAACAAGATCGGCAGACGAAAGAGGAAACTGACTTGCGGACCAAGCAGCACGGTGGCCTAGTTGATAGCACTGGGGCCTCACAGCTAGAAGGTCCTGAATTTTGACGAAATTATGTTAATTTAAATTTTCATATTATGTAATAATACATTTTTAGTACAACAATTCCTCTACCAATTATACAGAATCGTCTTGGCTATGGTCCTGTTTTCAGCATAACCTCTCATCAGTTTTAATACGTTTAATAGTGCTGACCTGAGGATATTACTGCTGTAGTGGCAGAGAATGAGAATCAATGCAGCCATTCTGGCGTGTTGTTTTGGACTCATCTTAGTTAATAATGTGAATAAAAATGTAGAGTTACATATCATAAACATTTGGACCTAGACATAAATAAAATCCTTGTAAGCATACAAGGTTGGTAGGTTTATCGTCACAATATAACAGGTAATAGAGTGAAATTGAGCAGTCCCTTCTGCTACATGGCAGACAATAAACATTAATACAGAATCAATTTTAAAAATAAACAAATAAACTAATCAATGGAGCAGTGCTGAGGATGAATTAGTTAGTAGGAGGAGGAGTCTGTTAGCTTGGGGGAAAGAAGCTGCTCTGTAGT
Organism: Micropterus salmoides; assembly: GCF_014851395.1. Lineage (NCBI taxonomy): Eukaryota > Metazoa > Chordata > Actinopteri > Centrarchiformes > Centrarchidae > Micropterus > Micropterus salmoides. The sequence goes on from NW_024044459.1 coordinate 3,002,893, forward strand.
CTGGTGGTGAGGCAGCAGAAACTTCTATATCTCTTCCCAGAAGGCAGCAGGGTGAACAGGCTGTGGCTGGGTGGGTACTGTCCTTTAGTATCCTTTGGGCTCTCCGTAGGCACCTCACCTCACCGATATCACTGATGCTCAGAAGATGGGTACCAATGATCTTGTGAGCAGTTTTAATCACCCGCTGCAGAGCCCTCCGGTCCTGGGCTGTGCACATCCCATGCATAGTCGTTTCTGAGCTTTCTTCACCAGCATGGAGATGTGAAATGACCACATCAGGGTTCTCTGTGATGCTGATTCCCAGGAACCTGAAACTATTCACTTGCTCCACCCCAGCTCCACTGAGGTAGACAGGAAGAGAGAAGTATACATGACATTCCATCAAACTCATTTTTGACAGCTATTTCCGGTCCCGACCCCACACCAGATGTCTGTATGTAACTGATAAGAGGGGTGTATCCGGTCCCGCCCCAACCGGAAATATGTCTGTATGTAACTGATAAGAGGGGTGCATCCTGTCCCGCCCAAACGGAAATATGTCTGTATGTAACTGGTAAGAGGGGTGCATCCTGTCCCGCCCAAACGGAAATATGTCTGTATGTAACTGATAAGAGGGGTGCATCCGGTCCCGCCCCAACCGGAAATATGTCTGTATGTAACTGATAAGAGGGGTGCATCCTGTCCCGCCCCAAACGGAAATATGTCTGTATGTAACTGATAAGAGGGGTGCATCCGGTCCCGCCCCAAACGGAAATATGTCTGTATGTAACTGATAAGAGGGGTGCATCCGGTCCCGCCCCAAACGGAAATATGTCTGTATGTAACTGATAAGAGGGGTGCATCCGGTCCCGCCCCAAACGGAAATATGTCTGTATGTAACTGATAAGAGGGGTGCATCCTGTCCCGCCCCAACCGGAAATATGTCTGTATGTAACTGATAAGAGGGTGCATCCGGTCCCGCCCCAAACGGATATATGTCTGTGTCTATGTCTATGTCATTATAAATTACCTTCAACAGCATGCAGCAAAATAAGAGTGAGTTCCAAAATTAAACTTTGTAAAATCTTTGCTAAAGCTTTGTGTGACAAACTTACCATCATTAAAGAACTAAAGAATAAATTGAAATAAATTACAGTAAAATAGTATAACAGTGAGTTAAAATTAAACAGATTTTTAAATTACCTTCAAAATCTTTGCTAAAGCTTTGTGTGACAAACTTACCATCATTAAAGAACTAAAGAATAAATTGAAATAATTACATTAAAATAGTATAACAGTGAGTTAAAATTAAACAGCATTTAAAATTACCTTCAACAGCATGCAGCAAAATAAGAGTTAATATAAGAGAGTTCCAAAATTAAACTTTGTAAAATCTTTGCTAGTGCTTTGTCTTACAAACTTGCTATCATTATCACTCAAAAGCTGTAGCCTAGTCTTAAACTTGTGAGTCTTAAAACTTTAATCCTTCTAGAGTCTGTGTCTCTTCTTCTCTGTCCTCTCTCTTCTGGTGTAACATAGGCTGTCCAGGGCTGAATTGAGGAATGTGCTCCACCCCCCGCACCTCCTTGCATCCCTCCCCTCCTTCTGTTTTCTCAATGAGCCACATCAAGTTGTGTGTTTTAACTGTCATTAGCATCTTCAGGTAATCTTGTAGACCAGTTATGGAATAGAGTTATCTATAACCCCAGACTCCGGTTGTTAAAAACGGTCTGGGTTTATCAGACAGAGTTCGTTTTCGAAACAGGAACCTATTTTTATCAGCCGGAGACAAGAGTTTGGAACTACAGACTATCTAATAATCTGGTTGTACCAGAAGCAACGGCCCCCAACCCCTCACCAGTTATTTCCCACATGCTGTCACATACAAAATAAGAGGGTGGGCAGAGTTAGCCGTGAGCCAATGATAAGAGACTAGGAGGGGTTACCATAGGCCAATGATGGGAGTCTGTGAAAATAAAACGAGAACATTGTCTTCAAGAAATTGCCAAGAGGGCACTTGGATCCTTGAGCAGTATCTACCTACCAAAGAGGGGACCTCTATGCGGTTAATTTTTTTCAGCTAATGAGTGTTTGTATCTCTTAAAGACTTCTTGTTTCTTTCAAAAATGGAAATTTTAACATCAGTGTTAGTAATATATAAATATTCAGGGCCACTTTATTGAGAATTTACAGTTTTACCTGTTATTCAGAAATAACTTGGATGCATGCACAAATGTCAAAGATTGCAGTATTAGCAGCAAAAGGTACTTTATCTAGGGTTCAATTATATAAAATGTCTTATTACACTAGTGCAGTCATTTAAACTTTCTCTTCAGGTTTGTCTGTGGTGCTTGGTCATTTGGTGAAGTAGGCCTTTTTAAAGGGCCTTCATCTTTATCTTATTTTGCATTTGCTCTTCATAATTATAAATTAGGACTAAAATGCTCAGCAGCATGATCCTATTTTTTTAAGTAATCACTAAAACAGGTTTATCAACTTTTACTAAACCTTTGGAATAATTCTGTCCCCAAATATTGTGAAATGAAATTGACCAGTTATAGACAAGATTTCTATCAATTTTGCAATGTACTTGTTTCTTCATTCTAAATTTTATAGGATTGCACTTTATTTATTGACTGCATTACAGAAACGTCCATTGTTGGCTGGCATGTAATGACACGGAGTTCCCTCTTAGTTCCTTCCTAGCTAGCATGGAGTGACACTCCAGCATGGATGAATAAAATAATGGGGTATTTCTATTAAGAGAATATTGTAATCTAAACTAAATATTTAATTTATAGTTACACTTACAAAATAAGGACAATTCTTATGTAGCAAAAAAAAAAACTACAGGTGTTAACAGCGTCCAAATAACTCTAAATTTAGTCTCAGTAACATATAGACTATGTCCCTCATTCTAAACTAAAGCCTTACTCATAACTAAGTCACTAGTCACGCTAACAGGCCTCCTCTTTCCCTTTAGTAAAAAAAGCTAGAATTATAAAAAAATATACTTCATCAACTGGAAACTTCAAGAGCTAAAGTTTGATCCTTCTACTGAGAACCAGCTGCCTTTTGCTAATTAGGGTTTATTAGACTATTACAGAGGTCATGAAATCCAGAACCCTTCCCTTGGGGATGAAGTATTCAAATGCTAGTTAACTACTTTGTTGACATAACAGGACAGTAGTTTTCTGTTGAAAATAAAACAGAAGGTTATAATAAATCTCCTACAGGTAAAAGAATAAAAATCAGCTTCTTTATTTTGGCTCAACCGTGATCTGTGCTAATAACACTTATTGCACGTTCCAAAGCTCAACAGGAACCAGCAGCTTCAACAACAAAAGTCTGTAACAATATCTATCATATGGCTTTTTATTTTTTATGTAATGCCCAGATTTACCACGGGGTTCTTGACTAGCCAGAACAGGATGTTCAGCAGTCTTACACTGTTTCATTGCAGGTCTTGCATTCAGCCATAGTGGCTAGTTTGCCCTTGACAATAAGGTTTTAGTAAAAAGTCTCATCACTGCTGCGACCTCTTTTTTGAGACCATGCTGTTTCTATTTTTTTTTCTAGTGTCCCCTTCCATAGCATTTTTCAGAGACACTACAAAAGAGGAAAACAGATTGCCATCGATAACCCAAACTCTAGGGTTAACTCGTAATTTTCATTACATTTGTTATGTAGTAAATCTACAACTGCAAAGCAATTTAGTGATCCCTACCATGTAGTGATCAAATGCCAATGCTCTCTCTCTCTCTTCCCCATATTTAAAATGTGTAAATCTAATACCGCAATACTCATCAGGATCAATCTTCTATGTGTAAGTTAACATGTTGCAAATTTTACCCTTGCTACTAAGAGTTAGTACAGGACATGCAACATTAGTCCTCATTTTCCGAGCTGCTTTCTGAGCTGCTTTTGTCAAGCTTTGTGAGACGTGAAAACATTTATTTCACCCCCACAATGTTTCTACATCACTGAAAAGAGCATGTGAAAATCTAGTTTTGGGGAGAAGTCTGTTTTTGCTTGTGATAAGCTAGCCCAAATCGCACCATCAAAACTTCTAGTTTCACATTTAAAAAATCCTGCCCCCGCCTTCATACTATTTACTTGTTTTGTGAAGCACATGCAGAAGGATTGAATTACAATCAGCAGTGGTTTTACATGTCAACATTAGGTTATTGCAGAACAACAAAGAAGCCCCCTGCTGTGAAGAAGCATTTTGAGTAACAGAATTACATATCATGACAAATACATTAGTATGTACCACCGGTTGTTGTGGCTCTAAAAACTGAGTTGATGCTCACTATGACTCTGAACTGATAGTAAAACACATACTTTTGTATTTGTATTGTGTATTTACCATGGGGTTCATGCCCTTCCCTTCTCATGTTCGCCTGTTTGTCCCTCTCGTCTGTGTTCTTGTTACACGGTACAAAAGAAAAAATCTTATCCATTCTAACCAAAACAATACATATGTATAAATATTTACAACTTTACTACAAGTGTTATGTCAGTTACAGGATATTATAAATCTAAAACTTCAAAGCAATGTTAATTACATTTTCATTAGCTTCAGAGTTTTCTACAGCAACTGGCTAGGAGGTGTATCAAGTCATCTGGAAAGGGACATCATGAAAGTGATGGCAATTTTTAGTGAAGTTATATGTTATGGGCACTTATCTGACCAAATACCAGTCTAAAGTGAAAAGGGCAAATGCTTGAGTGACAAAAACAATGCAAAGCAGGAGAGCAAGAGTCAGAGAGACCAAACTGACATAGGTTTATATGGGGACAAGCAGCTGTACTGTCCAACAAAATACTAATGAAGACACTAATTTTAAATTTAAAGTTTGGTGATGTTGACACTGACTTGCATTAAAATAGCTTTAAAAGCGGCTTGCTAGTTAAACATTTCTATTGGGGCATACCTGTAGAGATGTGCCTTCCAGAGCGGTTTTAATATATGGGGTGGAAAATAAAAACACGTATTAAGAATATATTTAACATAATAATTTAATAGAAATACGGTAGCTTTGCTTAGCCTACATGCAATTAATCAATCGCCTGACTCTCTCCATCCCTGCAGAATGTACAGGCTAGTATACCACCATATAGTTGATCATGTGTTATACGCTAATTCCAACGTTTCTTTTCTTGATTCCCATGTGGAGAGACAAAACTTTTTAAATGACGTGTACATTTTGACTGGTTTTCCACAAATGTAGCAGTAGGTTATATTACTTACTAAAGGGGATGTCTTTAAAGACTGTATGTACTGATCGTCACCAGTTTCAGCACTATCCTTAACAGACGTGTCTTCAGTATTTCCATTAAGAGCTTTAGCCCAAACTCCTGGTACTTGTACTTGCTTCATTTCCCTACAAGTGTTTTCACTGTGTTGTGTTGACTGCAGTCTTAGGGTTGGACATTTTATTATTAAGTTCTTCTGAGGGTTGCAAATATTTTAGTTGTTTTATTATTTATTTTTGTATCTTTTAATTTCTTTTGGTGTAAGTTTTATGTTCGATATTTATAATCTAGACTGTTGCAGTGCATTCAATTGTTTTCATTTCTCTTTTAGTGGTTTGATTCAGGAACCGGACCTTTAGGTGTGAACCCACCCTTGAGGATTATTGTAGAAATTTGTAAAGTGATGCATATGAAGAATCACAATTAATTAACACCACAAGGAAGTTTTTACCTCTGTAAATATAATATTTGCTGCTTTGCACGTATCAAGTTCCAATAGACTGTATATTGGTGAACCAAATTAAAACACTTAACTACCACCTTCACTGAAATAGCATTCTAACAGAAGATAAAAGACTATTACTTATTATGTTTAAAGTTAAGCATTCATGAATGCAACATTTATTTATTAAAATACTCACCTTTACATCTCACACCACGCCACATAAGAGGGGAAAAGGGTTCACTTCATCTGGCACATTTTCCAAGGCTGTACTGCTGAGGAGCCCTCCTCAAGTTGACCGTTGTGCTGACAACAGTATTGATTATGAAATTACATTTTCATTAGCAAATTACACTTCTAATTTGGTGAAGAACTTAGAGCTACTCTAGTGCACATGAACATTGAACTCAACATGGATGGCACCAAAATGCACACCAAAGACAGTGTGGACCAAACGGTATCTAGACAAATATTTAACACTTTCAGGAGTCTATTCAACTATCTTAAGTCTTGCAGGTTGCAATCCAACAAGTTTGCAGCAACCATTTTCTTCACAAACAATCTGAATTACTTTAAACACATACATCATATAAAAAGTCAAATTGGCTTCTATGTAAAAACTATACAGTCTCCCATTTTAGAATCTTATGTTTGTACCTCTTTACAAAGTTTTAGTACTAATTTTCTTGATAAATAACAAAGAGACATACAAACATCAATTTGCACCTCAATTAAAGTGAAGTGAAAAAATCAACCCAACCGATGAATCGCACATGCTTCAAAACAAACAACCAAATGAAGCATCTAAATGATTATCAGTATAGATTATGCGTGATACAATGAGTTTTGTTATTTACTTTCAACAGCAAAAATCTATATTTAAGCTTAAACATGTTAATAGTTAGGTAGGCTCGTAAGTGTCATTGCGGAATTATTCTCAAAGTTATGTACTCACTAAGACCTTTTAAAGCTTTTTTTAAGAACCAAGTCCAAGTGAATAGAATTTATCAGAGGAGGAATATGTACCTGATTCTTACAGTCAATCAGACTAGTTCATGGGAAAGCACAGCAGGACGTTCAAAATATTTGCAACCCTCAGAAGAACTTAATAATAAAATGTCCAACCCTAAGACTGCAGTCAACACAACACAGTGAAAACACTTGTAGGGAAATGAAGCAAGTACAAGTACCAGGAGTTTGGGCTAAAGCTCTTAATGGAAATACTGAAGACACGTCTGTTAAGGATAGTGCTGAAACTGGTGACGATCAGTACATACAGTCTTTAAAGACATCCCTTTAGTAAGTAATATAACCTACTGCTACATTTGTGGAAAACCAGTCAAAATGTACACGTCATTTAAAAAGTTTTGTCTCTCCACATGGGAATCAAGAAAAGAAACGTTGGAATTAGCGTATAACACATGATCAACTATATGGTGGTATACTAGCCTGTACATTCTGCAGGGATGGAGAGAGTCAGGCGATTGATTAATTGCATGTAGGCTAAGCAAAGCTACCGTATTTCTATTAAATTATTATGTTAAATATATTCTTAATACGTGTTTTTATTTTCCACCCCAATATATTAAAACCGCTCTGGAAGGCACATCTCTACAGGTATGCCCCAATAGAAATGTTTAACTAGCAAGCCGCTTTTAAAGCTATTTTAATGCAAGTCAGTGTCAACATCACCAAACTTTAAATTTAAAATTAGTGTCTTCATTAGTATTTTGTTGGACAGTACAGCTGCTTGTCCCCATATAAACCTATGTCAGTTTGGTCTCTCTGACTCTTGCTCTCCTGCTTTGCATTGTTTTTGTCACTCAAGCATTTGCCCTTTTCACTTTAGACTGGTATTTGGTCAGATAAGTGCCCATAACATATAACTTCACTAAAAATTGCCATCACTTTCATGATGTCCCTTTCCAGATGACTTGATACACCTCCTAGCCAGTTGCTGTAGAAAACTCTGAAGCTAATGAAAATGTAATTAACATTGCTTTGAAGTTTTAGATTTATAATATCCTGTAACTGACATAACACTTGTAGTAAAGTTGTAAATATTTATACATATGTATTGTTTTGGTTAGAATGGATAAGATTTTTTCTTTTGCACCGTGTAACAAGAACACAGACGAGAGGGACAAACAGGCGAACATGAGAAGGGAAGGGCATGAACCCCATGGTAAATACACAATACAAATACAAAAGTATGTGTTTTACTATCAGTTCAGAGTCATAGTGAGCCATCAACTCAGTTTTTAGAGCCACAACAACCGGTGGTACATACTAATGTATTTGTCATGATATGTAATTCTGTTACTCAAAATGCTTCTTCACAGCAGGGGGCTTCTTTGTTGTTCTGCAATAACCTAATGTTGACATGTAAAACCACTGCTGATTGTAATTCAATCCTTCCTGCATGTGCTTCACAAAACAAGTAAATAGTATGAAGGCGGGGGCAGGATTTTTTAAATGTGAAACTAGAAGTTTTGATGGTGCGATTTGGGCTAGCTTATCACAAGCAAAAACAGACTTCTCCCCAAAACTAGATTTTCACATGCTCTTTTCAGTGATGTAGAAACATTGTGGGGGTGAAATAAATGTTTTCACGTCTCACAAAGCTTGACAAAAGCAGCTCAGAAAGCAGCTCGGAAAATGAGGACTAATGTTGCGTGTCCTGTACTAACTCTTAGTAGCAAGGGTAAAATTTGCAACATGTTAACTTACACATAGAAGATTGATCCTGATGAGTTTGCGGTATTAGATTTACACATTTTAAATATGGGGAGAGAGAGAGAGAGCATTGGCATTTGATCACTACATGGTAGGGATCACTAAATTGCTTTGCAGTTGTAGATTTACTACATAACAAATGTAATGAAAATTACGAGTTAACCCTAGAGTTTGGGTTATCGATGGCAATCTGTTTTCCTCTTTTGTAGTGTCTCTGAAAAATGCTATGGAAGGGGACACTAGAAAAAAAAATAGAAACAGCATGGTCTCAAAAAAGAGGTCGCAGCAGTGATGAGACTTTTTACTAAAACCTTATTGTCAAGGGCAAACTAGCCACTATGGCTGAATGCAAGACCTGCAATGAAACAGTGTAAGACTGCTGAACATCCTGTTCTGGCTAGTCAAGAACCCCGTGGTAAATCTGGGCATTACATAAAAATAAAAAGCCATATGATAGATATTGTTACAGACTTTTGTTGTTGAAGCTGCTGGTTCCTGTTGAGCTTTGGAACGTGCAATAAGTGTTATTAGCACAGATCACGGTTGAGCCAAAATAAAGAAGCTGATTTTTATTCTTTTACCTGTAGGAGATTTATTATAACCTTCTGTTTTATTTTCAACAGAAAACTACTGTCCTGTTATGTCAACAAAGTAGTTAACTAGCATTTGAATACTTCATCCCCAAGGGAAGGGTTCTGGATTTCATGACCTCTGTAATAGTCTAATAAACCCTAATTAGCAAAAGGCAGCTGGTTCTCAGTAGAAGGATCAAACTTTAGCTCTTGAAGTTTCCAGTTGATGAAGTATATTTTTTATAATTCTAGCTTTTTTTACTAAAGGGAAAGAGGAGGCCTGTTAGCGTGACTAGTGACTTAGTTATGAGTAAGGCTTTAGTTTAGAATGAGGGACATAGTCTATATGTTACTGAGACTAATTTAGAGTTATTTGGACGCTGTTAACACTGTAGTTTTTTTTTTTGCTACATAAGAATTGTCCTTATTTTGTAAGTGTAACTAAAATTAAATATTTAGTTTAGATTACAATATTCTCTTAATAGAAATACCCCATTATTTTATTCATCCATGCTGGAGTGTCACTCCATGCTAGCTAGGAAGGAACTAAGAGGGAACTCCGTGTCATTACATGCCAGCCAACAATGGACGTTTCTGTAATGCAGTCAATAAATAAAGTGCAATCCTATAAAATTTAGAATGAAGAAACAAGTACATTGCAAAATTGATAGAAATCTTGTCTATAACTGGTCAATTTCATTTCACAATATTTGGGGACAGAATTATTCCAAAGGTTTAGTAAAAGTTGATAAACCTGTTTTAGTGATTACTTAAAAAAATAGGATCATGCTGCTGAGCATTTTAGTCCTAATTTATAATTATGAAGAGCAAATGCAAAATAAGATAAAGATGAAGGCCCTTTAAAAAGGCCTACTTCACCAAATGACCAAGCACCACAGACAAACCTGAAGAGAAAGTTTAAATGACTGCACTAGTGTAATAAGACATTTTATATAATTGAACCCTAGATAAAGTACCTTTTGCTGCTAATACTGCAATCTTTGACATTTGTGCATGCATCCAAGTTATTTCTGAATAACAGGTAAAACTGTAAATTCTCAATAAAGTGGCCCTGAATATTTATATATTACTAACACTGATGTTAAAATTTCCATTTTTGAAAGAAACAAGAAGTCTTTAAGAGATACAAACACTCATTAGCTGAAAAAAATTAACCGCATAGAGGTCCCCTCTTTGGTAGGTAGATACTGCTCAAGGATCCAAGTGCCCTCTTGGCAATTTCTTGAAGACAATGTTCTCGTTTTATTTTCACAGACTCCCATCATTGGCCTATGGTAACCCCTCCTAGTCTCTTATCATTGGCTCACGGCTAACTCTGCCCACCCTCTTATTTTGTATGTGACAGCATGTGGGAAATAACTGGTGAGGGGTTGGGGGCCGTTGCTTCTGGTACAACCAGATTATTAGATAGTCTGTAGTTCCAAACTCTTGTCTCCGGCTGATAAAAATAGGTTCCTGTTTCGAAAACGAACTCTGTCTGATAAACCCAGACCGTTTTTAACAACCGGAGTCTGGGGTTATAGATAACTCTATTCCATAACTGGTCTACAAGATTACCTGAAGATGCTAATGACAGTTAAAACACACAACTTGATGTGGCTCATTGAGAAAACAGAAGGAGGGGAGGGATGCAAGGAGGTGCGGGGGGTGGAGCACATTCCTCAATTCAGCCCTGGACAGCCTATGTTACACCAGAAAGAGAGAGGACAGAGAAGAAGAGACACAGACTCTAGAAGGATTAAAGTTTTAAGACTCACAAGTTTAAGACTAGGCTACAGCTTTTGAGTGATAATGATAGCAAGTTTGTAAGACAAAGCACTAGCAAAGATTTTACAAAGTTTAATTTTGGAACTCTCTTATATTAACTCTTATTTTGCTGCATGCTGTTGAAGGTAATTTTAAATGCTGTTTAATTTTAACTCACTGTTATACTATTTTAATGTAATTATTTCAATTTATTCTTTAGTTCTTTAATGATGGTAAGTTTGTCACACAAAGCTTTAGCAAAGATTTTGAAGGTAATTTAAAAATCTGTTTAATTTTAACTCACTGTTATACTATTTTACTGTAATTTATTTCAATTTATTCTTTAGTTCTTTAATGATGGTAAGTTTGTCACACAAAGCTTTAGCAAAGATTTTACAAAGTTTAATTTTGGAACTCACTCTTATTTTGCTGCATGCTGTTGAAGGTAATTTATAATGACATAGACATAGACACAGACATATCCGTTTGGGGCGGGACCGGATGCACCCCTCTTATCAGTTACATACAGACATATTTCCGGTTGGGGCGGGACAGGATGCACCCCTCTTATCAGTTACATACAGACATATTTCCGTTTGGGGCAGGACAGGATGCACCCCTCTTATCAGTTACATACAGACATATTTCCGGTTGGGGCGGGACAGGATGCACCCCTCTTATCAGTTACATACAGACATATTTCCGGTTGGGGCGGGACCGGATACACCCCTCTTATCAGTTACATACAGACATATTTCCGTTTGGGCGGGACAGGATGCACCCCTCTTATCAGTTACATACAGACATATTTCCGTTTGGGGCGGGACCGGATACACCCCTCTTATCAGTTACATACAGACATATTTCCGGTTGGGGCGGGACCGGATACACCCCTCTTATCAGTTACATACAGACATCCGGTGTGGGGGAGGGACCGGAAATAGCTGTCAAAAATGAGTTTGATGGAATGTCATGTATACTTCTCTCTACAGGAGTGTGTGTCTTTATCTCCTTCTTCCTAAAATCAAATCTCCTTAGTTTTTCTGACATTGAGCAGTAGGTTGTTCTCTAAGCACCACTCTACAAGATTATGAATTTCCTCTCGATATGAAGTCTCAATGTTGTTTGAAATCCTGATGATGGTGGTGTCATCTGCAAACTTCACAACAGAGTTCTCTCAAGAGACTACTCCACTGCATGCAGCAATAGCGCTCTTACTATAGTTTGCTTTAAAGATTGATTATGGCATACAGCAAGATACATATAGGAAAATACCAATAAAACAGCATCTAATTTTATTTGATGTTGGGCAAAGGCATCCAATGCTCCACTCAGGACATCCACACAGTTTGTACTCACCCTGACAGCACACCTAGCACCAGGTTGAGCATGAAGAAGGAACCGATGATGATTAGGGGGATGAAGTACAGCCAGTTCCACGTGTTCCCTGAGGCATCGTTAGCCTAAACAACATGCAGAGACAAAAAAAAAAACAGTTTACAGTAAGACAACTGTGGAATATCACCAGACTTTCACATAATTCACATAGAGGCATCAGATTCTACCTGACCATAACAAACTGTATAATGTAATGACAAAGACATGCTGATACTATAGCTTCACGGAAGTAATTAGACACCCAAAAATTACCCCTTTATAGGGCTGGGGATCCTTAATTTTTATTGATATTGATACCCTTATTGAGACTGCTTAACGATCCGATTCTTTATCGATACCACTATCAATACTTTACTATTATTTAGTGATGGTTATTGGGTAAGACCAAACGGGCATGAGGTAGGCCTGCACGGTATGAGGAAAATATTCAATGTGCGATAACGTTATATATTGAGATGACATATCGCTTGCGATAAATAAACATAGTGAAGTGTAAATATTAACTGCCTGGTTGTTTTTAATTTAATATTTTAAATACAGCTAAATGTTGTTTCTAGACAGCAGAAAAGTTACTCAATAACTTTATCTGACATCACAAGTAGTGAGTGACGTTCAGAAATAATAACATCAGTCTGTATCAGTCCCTCCTCCTCTCTCACTGGCTGCAGGTAACGTTACCAGGTAGAAGGAGGAGCGGCTGGTTTGTCTCAGCCAGCAGCTGAGTTTTTAAGACTACAGACCAGTCTGTGCTCTATTTAGCCTGTTTTTCACATTTGGCTAATGCCAAGCTAGCGTTAGCTGTGCTTGTATAAAACATACAGGATGAGATACTGAGGACAGAGATGTTTAAATTAACCATTTCTACATGTTTAACGTTACCTTACAGACAGGTGTATTGATAAAGTATTGTCTTTTTACTTGTGAAGGTTTTATTGCACGTACTTACAGTAACGAGCGTAGCTGTCATCAACTAACGTTACAGTAGTTTGGAGCTAACTTAACACTCACCGTATTCCACTGCGAAGGCGCAGCCTCTCGCTCTGCTGCCTGTCTGTGTGTGTGTGTGTGTGTGTGTGTGTGTGTGTGTGTGTGTGTGTGTGTGGGAGCCGACAGACAGCAGGCAGAGACTGCAGCCTGATGATTTTCTTATCCATTGCGTTTCAAATTAAATCACATTTGACGCTCCAGACATAACGTTACATCATAGCCAGCAAGTCTTGATAGCAGTATCGATAAGCTTGAACCTTATTGATTTTCGGGTTTTGAGAAATTTTGGAACCGGGTCGTTTTGGAACCGGGTCTCGATCCCCATCCCTACCCATATATGTGATTGTTTAACATGTTATTCCAAACCATGGGCTGGCTACTGGTTTCAAGCTTCCACCAGATGTTGGAACTTGACAGCAAGGATTTGCTCCCATTCAGCCCCAAGCAGGTCTTTCCTAATTAAATTTAGTCTAACTCCTCCCATACTCCCGCTTAGCAGCACAGAGGATATTAGTGCAGACCATCTGCAGATCCAACTAACAGCAAAGCTAGTTTGCGGGCAAGGTTAGAAACAGGGTATACACACAGGTTCTATGTTACTATAAATATTTTATATACTGGTAGCCATTATATATTGGTGTCCTGTTTAAAAAAAGCCCCCCAAAAAGTTTCCTCAGATGCACTTATCTGACTTTTAAGTCCCCAGATCTCTTTTCATGGAACCATTAAAAACAGCTTTTTTGTGTGGGAGTATAATGAAGAAACACGCGATAAAGTTTGAGAGAAAGCAACACAAAAGTAAAATTGCTACAGTTTGGAAGGTTACAACATTTCCAGCCAACAAGAGCTGCAGACCAGCTGCAGGACTCCTGCAGCTGGTCCAGTATTTAGCTTAACTCCATCAGCTGTTCGCTGTGACCACACTACTGCACCTGGCTCCTATTTCCGAGCAATACATTTAATGCCGACATAGCTACATCTCAGGCGGACATCGGCGAGAATTGTGCTATTTGACTATTGATTGTGATTTACTGGTTTGCAAACAACGGTGAAAAAGAGAGGAGCAGTCACAGAAAAACACCGGACATTCTCCAGTTAAAGCCAGTAGCCTCTACTCGCCTATTCAGAATTTCACTGCAAGGCAAGCCCCACCCCCCAAAGTACCGGTACTTTTGGAAAGTACTAACCCCCGAGCAGTGACTTTTTGGGACCCCAGAGCTACGTTTACACCCTGGTCCCTGGTGGAAATGCTTTCAGTTCCTCCAAAGGTTCCTAGTTCCTTTGGTCGAAACACAGCTTATGCAAGCAAACAGAATCTAACCTAAGACAGTTACTTGTAACAAGAGGTAGGTAAAAAAAATCTACTCTAAAATCTACTCAAGTAAGAGTAAAAGTATTATACATTACCACTACTGTGACAGTACAATTTACTCAAGTTACTTGAGTACATTTAACGGAGTAAATGTAACTCGCTACTACCCACCTACACCCACTGTATGTAACAGCATCCAAAAATTATGAAATCTACCTTAATGGATGTCAAACCACAAGAGCCTCTGCCATATATCTTTCTTATTTCTTTCTCTAACCCTGTTTATCAACATATAATAGGGGATTCGGGGGTTTTTTTGTGTTGAAACAGGAAAGGGAATAATTGTTGACACAAATTATAGTGCACTATTGTCTAAGGGCCAGATTTACTAAAGGTTTGCGTGAGCAAAAACGTGTTCAAACTTGATATCACCATGATCTACTAACGGTGTGCATGGGGGCATGTTTCAAAAGTGCAAGATAACCCCTGTTGTTCATTTACTACTTTGCCTTCATGAATATGCAATTTGGGACGTTTCAATTTGATTGTGCAAAGTAATGGAAGGGTAACATGTGAAAACCTTTATTTACTACATGCAAAGTGATCTAACAAGCCTAAAAGCAATTTCATGTGAGTGCAGCAGCATCTGTATTTAATACGTTTGAAAGGAAGGTGCAAACCGCCAAGTGTTGCAGAGATGGCTACTGTTATTGTTGCGAGGAGACACAGCCATAATGAAAGAAGATTCCAGCATACTGTATCTGTTTCTGCTGGGTTTTGCTGTCCCAAGTACTTGTGCAATCTTAGGCAGGATGGGCAGGTACATAGGATTTCCACATAATCAGGACACACTGAAACAAACCAAGGTTTTTACGCAGTGGCTGCTTTCGCTCCTGACCCTCCATGGCGGAAACCATTAAAATGCTGATTAAAAATGCATCTGCATTAAGATGCTTTGCATCTTGATGGTATAAAGAGAACATCCACACCTTTGAAAAACCATAATCATAGTGATAATGGAAACAAAAGAGCTGAGCTGTACTTGCCTTCTCATTTAGATGCGGGGTTACAACTGTACTGAAGAGAAAAATGCAAGGATTCCCTGCTATGATGGTTACCATCACTTTACTCTGTCTCTATTGTAAAATCCCTGGCTCCCTTTGAAAATAAAAGACAATATGATGGGTATTGGTGTTGTTGTGGAGGAGACGTGTGTTTGTTTGTGTGTGTGTATGGTTTTGCTAATAAAGCAGTAATGTCAGAACCAGCATTCACAATCTGAGGTTCATGTTCTCCATTGTTACTGTATCAATGTTTACAGAATTCCTTCACAGCGGGCACACACACTCAGATTTTAACTTTGGGAGATTACTTTGATTGTAATCAATCAAATTATCTGGTGATAAACTAATTTAATGAAACCCATTGTTTATTATTCAAAAGTGTGTGTGTGTTAATATTTTAAAGGTTTCTCAGATAGGAATGATCTCATTATTGCTCTAACCTGTTAACATAGGTGCATGTTAAACTGGGCACACACAATTTGATATGTATATATATGAAATTCTGTGCCAAGTACATATAAATAGCTTGGGAGAGCTAAACATCTATATATCTATATCTATCTATCTGTCTATATCTATATATCTATATATATCTATATCTATATCTATCTATATACACACACACACACACACAAATATATTAAAGTCACTTTTCCTCAACAAAATAAATATCTTAATAAAAAGTGCTAATTTGCTTGTGATTCAAATGAATTAAATCAAACATTTATTGACGATATTATTGTTACTTTGTTGTTGTTGTTGTTATTGTTATTATTACAACATTTGTTGTATTGTTTTGAAAAAATTATATTGCGATAGTTATCATCATTGATTTGTTGCCCAGCCCTAATTTCAGATGAAGTTGTTTTGTGATCTAAAATGAACTTTTACTATGAAACATGTGCCAGTGAACTTGAGATGATCCATACAGCCAGATCCACCAAACCAGGCATGTGCTGTGGTCACCCCAAGAGGAGAGGATAGAGAGCCAGGATGGAAGCCGTGCTGGCCCAGCTTGGATTTAAGGCTGCTCCTGGCTAATGTCTGGCAGACTCTGTGTTTACATCGATGAGACTTTGTGCTCAGTGAATTTAGATTGACACTGTTTCCCAAATGAAGAACTTGTGAAGATGAAAACCACATTATCATCACTAGCTTGATGTTGTTTACATTCTTGCAAACTCAAATTAATTTATTTCCTGAATGTATACATGTATGTTCAGTATATATGTAAATAAATAGCTGTATAGGCCTATATTGTTTTATTACAATGATTGCCAGAGCAGCAGCTCAGTATGGAAGAGCCTACATAGCCTACTTTATCATTGTGGAAGCACAAAAGCAAGCACTTCTTTCCTGCCGGGCACCACTCAGCCAGAGTCAGTGGACTTGGGAGTAAGAATGTCAACAGTGTTACTCTCACTGTCAAAAGAGGGAGCACTGTATCTTTAAGATATGTTTCCTTACATTGCCAATAGAGTGAAAAGAAGTAGAATCATGTCCCTTTTATTTTTGTAATAGATGATATAATATAGTCACTGTAAAAAAAAAACAACAAACAAACACACAAGTCCCTTGTATCTAGCTAAACATATCCCCAAATAAGATGCTATTGAAGGTAAAGCAAGTGATATTTACTTGGATTCAAACAGCCTTTCAATGATAGCACAAAAAAATACAATCCATACTCAATATAAATCAGATTAGACTTTAAATCTAAAAATAATATTATCTCACTCACTTAGAAATACAGTTTTTGCAGTGACAATTGTTACTTTTACCCCAGGAAGGATTGACACATTTAATAGTTAAGAACACTTTTAGGAATATGTTTGCTAAAACGGAAAAATCAAAGTGGCTCTGGTTAACTCATTATTTAATTTGTGCAATGTTAAACTGCTGGTAAACAAAAGTTCAGAACTCTCCTGGGAGCTGTAGCATTTTATTATAAGACCTGTTTTTGGTAAAAGTATTATTATTATTCTACTTTGCTAATGCATTTTTTAGGGGTTTAGATGCCCAAAAACTCACAAAAATGTGTACACTCATGAAATTGCAAAGTTCTGGAATCACCAGGCTCAGACTTCCCTATACAAATTTATAACGAAGCAGCCCCCACACGTACATTTTACCTATATGTACCAAGTTTGGGAGGCAGATGTATCATCTCTAAGCCCTAAACCCAACTGAAAGTCAGCCATTATGAACTGAATATGAAATATTGTATTTTGCCATTCACACGCATATTTTAATGAACTCCTCCTAGAGATTTAATCCCACTGACTTTAAATTTGGGCAGTGCAATCAAAAGTCTCTTGAAAATTAGATTTTTAATCTCAATGAGGCTTCTCTGGCTAAATAAAGGCTAAATAATTATTCAGTCGTAACTCCTTCTAAATTAAAGCAAACTATATATATCGTATGCAGTCTTACACATTAGTTAAGCAAAAGGTTATTACATGCTGTTTCATTTATTCACACTTAAAATCAATAATAGTCGACAGTTGATTTTCAGCTGTTGTAAAATCAGTATGTGTAAATCCTTTCAGAGAAACTAATTTTCCATTTTGTTTTTTTCCATTTCTTTTTTTGACGACATAAGCCACCATTAATGACAAAGACAACAAATCTGTTGCACATGTAAATAACTGCTTGCTGTCTTTTATTCTTTTATATTTGTATATCTTGCCAAGCATATTTATATAGTTTTATGTTATTCTTATGCACATACCAAGCAAATTTTGATGTGTAAACCGGGGGTAATAATAGGGGAAAGGGTTGGATGATCTATACTGAACTGCTGCCAGTGAATCCCAACAAGAAGGTGCTGTATTCCTATGATAATGTAGCCCTGAGCTGGAAGTGGCTGAAGAGAGCTGGGTCTGGAATCGGGGGAGGATGCCTCAGAGCTTGGCTAACAGATTGGAGAAAGCACGCACAGCAATAGAAAAGCCATTAGTAGCCCTGTTCTGCCCCTAAAAGTGTTAGCCCGAGAATAGCCATCAATTCAACAGCAATACCACACCCATAATGGCAGCAATGACAGACCAGCAAACAACAGGTACTGACTCATACAGAACACCAATGAACTAGCTGTATGTTTAGGCTCGAACTAAGACTACCTGACACTTAACATACTCTCACACTATATATATATATATATATATATATATATATATATATATATATATATATATATATATATATATATATATATATATATATAGCTCTGTGGTTAATGCCACTGACTTTGGTACAGCCTACCTCAGGCATGAGTGAAACCGCAAATACAAGAGCCATACCGGCTCGGACATTGCCTGGGTCAACAAGGTCCGCGTCAGGTGCTAGGGGACCAGGGCAACCTGATGACAAAAAGGCTACTAGAACTAGACATTATTTGACTAGACCAGAAAATATGGATCTAATGCAGTGCTGTTATACAAGCAATCCCGGTGAGAGAGGTTATATGCAAAGACTATGGGATATATGGGATGCTTCGAAACCCATCATCAGCACTGACAAAGAAACAACTCCTAGCTCAGTGTTCTAACATCCGCAAATGGCAACTGCTATCACAACTAGAGATTGATGAGGTACAACAAATATGCTACGGCAAGGGGGAGCCAGGACGACAGGTCAGCAGGGAGATGTTATCATCATCATCATCATCCCTGCACTCAGAGATTGGGTCCCAAGCCTCGATAACAACAAGCCCTTACGGCAAAGAATCACTCAACATAAGAGCAACTGACCTACAACTGAAGATCATAACCAAGCTGGACCCTCAAGTACAACGCCCAAGATTGCCAAGGGTAAGTGACAAAGTACCCTCTGAAAGTCTGCTAGAAGATGTGAATGCAGCACTACATACTATCCCTACTAAAGCCATAACCGAGACCAATGAGCTGATGTACGCCACAGCAACAGTGATCCTAGAGATGCTTGGCTATCAGATGAACACCACAAGCCACAAAGAGCATTACCCCCGTGGAGGAGAAGGCTAGAGGCCAAGATCAAGGCAACACGAAGAGAGGTTATTCAGCTGTCAGAGCTACAGAAAGGTGCAAGGAAAGGGCTACCTAAGAATACAACAAGCTGTCGATACCTGAGGCTCTGGAGACTGCCAAACAAATACTTACTGCTCTGGCTACCTGCCTAAAGAGATACAAGGAAGAAGCAGAAGCCAGGAGAATACAGGATGTTCTCCACCGAACCATCCAAAGTGTACTCTCAGTGGCAGAGTAATATACAAGATCAGATCCACCCAGGGCTGAGACTGAACAGTACTGGAAGAAAATATGGGAGAACGAGGCATCCCACAACACCAATGCTTAGTGGCACAGCAATCTCCCAGAACAAGATCCAGTAACCATTACAATTGCAGACATCCAAGAAAGAGTGGCAGGTATGAAGAGCTGGACAGCACCAGGCCCTGACATGATCCACACCTACTGGCTGAAGAAACTAACTGCAGTCCATGAACGCCTGGCAGCACAAATGAACCAACTGCTGATGGATGGGACCCACCCAGAATGGTTAACCCAAGGACGGACAGTCCTGATCATGAAGGATCCCCAGAAGGGAACAATCCCATCCAACTACCGGCCAATAACCTGCCTCTGCACAACATGGAAGCTCCTGTCAGGCATCATAGCGGCTAAGATCAGAAGGCACATGGCTCAATATATGGACAGGGCCCAGAAATTAATGGGCATTAATACCAGGGGAGCCAAGCACCAGCTACTGGATGATAGAGCGGTCACTCGAGACTGCAAGACCAGGCATACCAATCGGTGCACCGCCTGGATTGAAAGCCTACGACTCCATATGCCATATACATGGAATACTGGAATGCTTGGAAATGTACAAGATCAACAGGACACTGACACTCAATGGGGCTGTGGAAAACAAGTTTGGAAACCAACTCAAGGCCAATTGCACTAGTCATCATCAAGTGCGGCATATACCAAGGCAATGTACTATCCCCGCTGCTGTTCTGCATGGGCCTGAACGCCCTCAGCCAGATCATCACAAAGACTGGGTACGGATACCGGTTCCGAAGTGGAACAACCATCAGTGACCTCCTCTAAATGGATGACATCAAGCTGTATGCCAGAAATGAGCGAGACATCGACTCAATTCAATTCAATTCAAATTAGCTTTATTGGCATGAATGTGTAACAACAATATTGCCAAAGCATCATACATACAACATAAGAACAATCAAGTAATCAATGTGTTTGTTTGTGTTTGTGCTAAAAAAAAAAAGTGTGTGTGTGTGTGTGTGTGTGTGTGTTAAAAAAATAAAATAAATAAAACAGTAAGCGTGTATGTGTTTGTGTGTGTGTAAAAATATATTAAAAATAAAATAAATAAATAAAACAGTAAGCGTGCGTGTGTGTGTGTTAAAAAAAAAATTATTAATTCAGTGTCAAATGTAATATCAAACGATCAAAATAATAATAATTTGAAAATCTGTACAATTATTTATCAGTCTGAGGTTCCACTGGTTGTCCTCACTTCATGGCATGAGGAGACATATTTTGCAGCAATTATTTCACATTTGGGCATTTCTCCCAGTAGATTGGGAAGTTTCTGTGTTTGATATGAATTCGAATTCGGGGTATATTTGGGAGATGTTTGCAAAGTGTTTTTGTCTTAGTGTTTTATATTTGGGGCATGAGGTTAGAAAGTGCAGCTCTGTCTCTACCTGTCCCCTGTCACACTGGGAGCAGTCTCCCCTCTTGTGGTAGCCAGCTCTGTCTGTGGCGACCCTTTTCTATGGCCAGGCTGTGTTCACTCAGTCTGGATGTTGTCAACATTTTTCTTAGTTTGGGACATTTTACTGTACTCAGGTAATTTGCCAGTGTGAATTCTCTTTTTAGGGTCAGATAACATTGTAATTTACTTTGTGTTTTGGTCGTTTCTTTCCAGTATTCAATATATTTTCTTTCTGCTTGCTGATAATTTGGTTTGGTCTGCTTGAGTTGGTATTGCTGTACTGAGGCTGTTGGGGACTTCAGAGAGTCTCAAGACCAGCTGGCTGAGGGGACTCTTCTCTGGTTTCAGCTCCTGGTATGTTAGGGCTTTGTGATGATATGTCTGGGGTTAACTGATTTTAAGTGATTGTAAAATTTAAATGATCTTTTCTGTATTTTTAGTAGGAGGGGGTATTGGCTGAGCTCTGCTCTGCACAGATTATTTGGTGTTTTTCTCTGCACCTGCAGGATGCTCTTACAGATGGAAAGATTCTATAATTGTTTTGTCCCATTTGTCAAATTCATTATTAAGTTTTGGCCCCCAGATTTCGCTACCATAAAGAATTATTGGTTCTAGTACAAATTGGAAAATTTTAGATTTCAATTGGAATATATATTTTAATGTTTCTTTTTATTGCATAGAAAGCTCTCCTTGCTTTGTCCGTGGTGCGGGGCGGGTGGTGGGGTGGTGGGATTACGGTAGTAATCTTTACTCATTACCACTGACGGCAACGTTGCCCAGCACGATTGCTCTAAAAGTTGCTCCGTGTATCATCAGCTTTAGTCTTTGCTGTGTTTACTGTCAGGGCCCAGGTCTGACAGAATCTCTGCAGGAGATTAAGGTGCTGCTGCAAACCTTCTTTAGTAGGTGAGAGCAACACTAAGTCATATGCATACAGCAGACCTCTGATCTCTGTGTCGTTCAGGAGGAGGCCAGGTGCCGTGGAACTCTCTAATTGGTTTGCTAATACATTGATATATAGATTGAAGAGAATTGGACTGAGATTGCATCTCTGCCTCACTCCCCGGCCCTGGGAGAAGAAATCTGTTTGTTTCCGATCTTTATGGCGCACTCACTTTTTGTATACATGTTCTTAATCAAATCATATATTTTCCCTCTGTGAGAAGGGTACATGATGCTCTCTTTATATCTTATGTAACTTGTGTTGCAATACTTAGTTTGTGAGGCATAGATAAGAGGAAGTTGTGTTGACACAAACACATACCATACATTGTGATTCAATCATCCACACCCAATCACAAGCACACACATCCATATCACTAATCACACGGACACACAGACACTCCACTCTAGGTACGGTTACCTCTATAAATTGTCAGGCTGCATAGGAAGAGTCAGACTCCTCTGTTTACTGCTTCAGAGTAGACTCTGTGTTGGTGTGAGGAGTCTCCAGATATATATCTGCAATTGCTTTTGGTTTGGTAATAAAGGTCTCGAAACTTAAGGCACTGTCTCATCTGATCTCTTCTCATCAACGGACCCGGTGAAGTCGGCGTACTTCAACACCTCCAATGCCACTTTCAAGTAGCCTATAGAAAAGGCCCTCGTGCCAGATGGAATCAAAGGCTTTTTGGAAGTCAACAAAACAGGCATATACCTTTCTTTTCTTTATGTTTAATTCTTGATCAATTAGAGTCTGGAGGGTAAATATATGGTCCATTGTGCAGCAATCTGGCAAAAAAACAATTTGGCATTTATGCAGAATATTGTGGTCATCAACAAAGTTGACAAAATTGTTTATTAATGATGTTGCAGAATATTTTTCCCAGGTTACTGGATATACATATTCCTCTGTAGTTATTTGGGTCATATTTATCTCCGGATTTATGAATTGGGGTTATTAAACCAGATGTCTGGAAAAGTTCCAGTTGCTAGAATAGTATTGAATAGTTTTAGTATAGCCAATCTGATTTTATGGTCTGATTATTTGATCATTTCGTTGAAGATTCCATCAATACCACAAGCCTTTTTTCCTTTCAGGGACTGGATGACTTCTGTTAATTCTTGTTCTGTTACAGGGTAATCTAGAGGGTTTTGGTTGTTTTTTATCACCGCCTCCAGAGTTTTCCATTTCGTGAATATCTTGTACTGAGCATCATTTTTGTAATATTACTGTATAATTCACTAAATTGATTAATCCAAGTATTTCCATATATATATATATATATATATATATATATATATATACATATACATACATACATATATATATACACACACACACACACACACATATATATATACACATATACATACACACACACACACACACACATACATATATATATATATACACACACATATACAGCATCCAAAAGTATGCCTGATGTACAGGTGAGTGGATACTGTGTCACTGCGGGGACTCATGCAACTGATATGTCTGTGAAGATCCTCAGTCATTCAGGTCATAGTTATCCAAGGCGGAGTAAAATCAAGTGCAACTGGACTTGGCTGAAGATACTTGAGGATCACCTCTAATCCAAGAGGCTTCTTCAATTCTAACTGAGATATATCTGTATCGAACCATCTATCCTCCCTTACCCTTCATATGTAAGCAACCTTCTGAGTCTTGACCTCAGGAGTTGGCCCTTTAGTCTTGAGCCATGCGTTTGTGTAGTGGTTTTTTAGTTTCCCCAATACATACAGGTATGTGCACCACCTATTTTCAGTACAATAGAGGATTTTATAGACAGAAGTGGGGCTGTGCCAGCATCTATATGGAAGAAGTTGAAAGCAGAGCCCTAAACTCAATTGGTGCAGATTCGTGGATGACAAGTATCAAATAAGTGCAAGGCTTCAGAGAATCCATCAACTCTACGGACAGTAACATCAAGTTTACACGAGAGGATGTCACCAACAACAGTTTGGCCCTCTTGCCCTCTTGAGCATCCATGTTGGAGTATACAGGAAACCCACACAAAGACCAATACTTACTCTTTGACTTTCACAATTCATTGGAGCAGAACCCAATACTACTGAGCTAATAACATACCAACAAGTGCGAAAGCCCAAGAGAAGGAGCATAAACACCTGAAGGATGCACTTAAAGCTTGTGGACTTCTAAACTGGACCTTTGTGAAAACAGCCACAAGATCCAGGAAGAACACCAACCCTACGGGTGATAACGTAGAGAAGAGTTTGTCACATGCAGCCTGAATTTTGTGCTTCCCTTTACATAAAGATATTCCCATGGACACAATGTACATTTTACAACAACAATCGAAACTGGAGAAAAACCTGAGCCGGTTCCACTCTCTACAGGCTAATGTTATATATCCACAGGGAGCATTTCAGAATAAAAGCGGTTTGTCTGTCGGATTTTGCTGACTTGTTCAGATTTTGCTTATTTGTAGGGCTGAAACAATTCATCGATTAAATCCATAAAATCGCTGTGATTATGATGCCGCTGTTTGCAAAGTGTAGGAAGAGCAATAGAGAAGATAGCGAGGGACAAAGAAGAAAGTGTCCAAAGTATGGGATTATTTCAAGCTAAAGAAAACAACAACTCTGTAATATTACCGTCCGTCCACTGTAAAACGAAACTTATGTCGCCTCGGCACCAACACCCAACAGCAACTTTAGCATTTAACTGAAATCATGATTGATTGTTGAGTTGAAGGTTAGCCAAAATAAGCCGCAGTCCTTAGCTGAAAATGTGACCACGTGCGTTTGTTGTTCTCCTTTTTGGGCCGTGAGTTGTACCAATTTTAGTACATGTGCTACCTCACAGTCATGAGTTAACTGGGTGTAGGGGAGCTGCACCTATTTACTCACCTGCAGCTCTCTCTGTAGCTCATAGAATGCCTGCTACCTGCGTGTGCTAATCCATCCTTTCACCCATATTCTTTGTCTTTATAATATCTTTAAAATAACAAACAGCTGTTTCGTGTTCAGGATCGCTCATTTCCTGTTTCACATTTCACGTGTGTTTTCTTGACAAAATGTGGTTTGGAGACCAGTGTCGGGTGACAGAGCCGCTGTCAGCTCCTGTAGTGTATGTGTCCCTGTGTTACCGATTAGTCACATATTGTGAACGCCACAACGACTTCAAGACTGTCCTCACATGATGGCAAATTGTGTGAACGGCATGACCATCGGCTGACACTGAAAGTCGTGTAGTATGCACGAGACTTTAGTATAACTTGTATAGCACTTGGGTGATATATGTGTTTGTAATGGTTGTTGGTCTGAATTTGCTGTATGACACACTACGAATTTCTAAAAGGACTAATAAATATCACCTAAACGTGCACAGCTGATCCTGTTACCGCCACCGCCGCCGCACAAAAGTAGCCTACTTCTTAAACGACGCATCGATGAATCGTTGATATAATCTATAGAAGCTTCAAATACTAAAATCATCGTTAGCTGCAGCCCTACTTATTTGTTCAGTTGTCCTTGATTTTTGCGGTTCTACTGTGGTTAAGTGAGCTACTTCGTTAAATTGTTTCTTTTTTGTGTGTTTTAACTGTGTTCATTGTTGATGTTTGATTGGGAGTCTGCAAAGGGTGTTTTATTTTGAAAATCGACCAGATTTTCTATTCCGTTCTGTTTCTTACTTCCTGCCCTGTTCATCTGCTCTGTGAATATTGAACTTTAAAAAAAAAAAAATATAGCAAATCGCACTATCTGGCAGAAAAATCGCAATGACATTTTTTCGCCAAATCATTCAGCACTAGCTTAGTCTAACGTAACATAATTATAGCTCATAGTAGTAGGCTGCCGTCCTTACCACTTACCATTCTGTGTCATCTATCGTACTGTTGTTAGCATTTTAAATGGTCTAAAATCATGTCAGTAAATTTAAACTACTGCTTGCACTCTGGCTGGCCTGGGCAGGTGATTTTACCTGTCTGTCTTTGTTTGTCAGAGTATTCATAAACTCACTGTTTGTGTTCTGGCATATGGAATTGAAATTGAATTTAATAGTCTTTCCACAGAATCCCCTTTTATCTGACGACTATTTAATAACTTCTGAAATCCTATTACTGAACCAGATGCCATTAGGCAAAAACACTAGATGTCTATCTGATTGTGCTGTAGCTAAATTTAAGGAAGCAATTCTAAAAGCATTTAATTCAACAGAGGACTGCTATGCCATCTTCAATCCCTCCCAAATTGATCATCTTGTTGATAGTACTGCAGGCTCATTGCGAATGACACTTGATTCTGTTGCCTCTTTAAAAAAGAATATCATAAAACAAAGGTGGCTAGCTCCATGGTATAACACCCATACTCACAAATTAAAGCAAACAGAAGAAACTTGAAAGGAAATGGCATTCCACAAATCTGGAAGAATCACATTTAATCTGTCAAGATAGATATAAAACTTATAGGAAGGCCCTCCGTAACGCCAGAGAAGCGTTTTACTCGTCATTATGGCATGTCAGCACTGTAGCCAGGCTGACATGCCAGGCCTATGGAGCCATGTATTCCTATAGCTCTCAGTAGTAACAACTACTGATAGCAGCCATTCTAGTCAATGCTTGTGCTCACATCAGACGCATTGCAGCACAGTGCAGATGAACCGGGCAGGAAGTCAGGCACAGAACAGCATAGGAAATCCAATTTTCAAAATAATACACCCTGTGCATACTTCCGATCGTAAATCAACAATACACACAATTAAAACACACAAAAACTATTAAACTAAGTATCCTACTTAACCATAGTAGAATCACAAAAATGAAGGAATAAAAACCAAATCAACAATATCTGAATAAGTCAGCAAAATCAGGCAATATCAATATCAATTTTCTTTATATAGCACACTTAAAACAACCAAGGTTGACCAAGGTGCTTCACAGGTTAAATACAACAACAAGACACTACTCACACAGTAAAAGTACAGCAATAAAACATTGTAATATACAGTATACGATATATAGTGATATTAAAATTGCCAGGAATAATAACAAACTTGACTCAAAGGAAATGCCAAAGAAAAGAGATGTTTTTAACAGTGATTTAAAACATTCTAGAGTTGAGGCAGTTCTGATATGGACTGGCAGGTTGTTCCGCAGGTTAGGGGAAGATACACAAAAGGCTCGATCGCCTCTGGTTTTAAGTCTGCTTCTGGGTACATCCAGGAGGAGGAGATTGGCAGATCTCAGCACTCTAGCTGGAGTCTGAACGTGAAGAAGCTCCATTAAGTACAATGGAACCAATCCATTAAGGCATTTAAAAGTTAAAAGTAAGATTTTAAAATCAATCCTGTAATCAACAGGAAGCCAGTGGAGGGAGTGCAACACAGGTGTGATGTGGTCCCTCTTCTTCTTTCCTGTCAGGAGGGGGGCAGCAGCATTTTGGACTAACTGCAGGCGCTCAATAGATGACTTGTCTAAGCCCACATACGTATAAGGAGTTGCAATAGTCAAGGCGGGAAGTTATGAAGGCATTTATCACCCTCTCCAAATCTTTAGGAGGGAGATAGGCCTTTACCTTGGCTATCGTTCTCAACTGGAAAAAGCAGGATCTAACAGTGGCGGATATCTGTTTATCAAATTTAAATGCACTATCCAATACAACACCTAGACTCCTCACAGTTGAGTGGCTGTTTGAAGTTAAAGGGCCGAGAGAATCTACATCAAGCAGTTCAGGGTGTCCAAACACTATGATCTCTGTCTTGTCTCCGTTTAGGTTGAGGAAATTTAGGTTCATCCACGTTTTGATGTCCTTCATTAAGTCAAGCAGGGGCTGCAGTGAGCCCTTTGCTTTTACATTCAGGGGCGAATAAATTTGAATATCGTCTGCAAACAGACAGTGGAAAGAGACCTCAAACCTCTCAAAGAAAATAAGATGGGGCCTAAGACAGAACCTTGAGGGACACTGCAGGTAAATGGGGCCGTTTCAGAGGAATAATCACCGAGGTGGACAGAGAAGCTTCTATCAGTTAGATAGGATTGAAACCACCTAAGTGCAGTACTTTTGATTCCCACACAATTTTCCAACCATGACAAGAGGATTGAGTGGTCAACAGTGTCAAAGGCAGCACTGAGGTCTAAGAGCACTCCTGAGTCAACAGTTAAAATCAAATCATTAAAAACTCTTAAAAGTGCCGTTTCAGTGCTGTGACGGGGTTTGAAGCCGGACTGGAACTTTTCATAAACATTATTATTAATTAAAAATGTTTGCAGCTGGGTAAAAACTACTTTCTCCAGGACTTTAGATAAGAAAGACCATTTAGAGATGGGCCTGAAGTTAGAGAGAACAGAGGGGTCGAGATTTTCCTTTTTTAGCAGGGGCTGTACAACAGCGTGTTTAAAGGCGGACGGAACATGACCAGAGACAAGACAGGACAAGACAAAATACATGGTCCAACGGTATCAAAGACTTCTCTAATCAAGCGAGAGGGAATGCTGTCTGAGGGACAATTTGTGGGTCGCAGATGATGGACCACCTCAGATAGGGAGGAGATTGATATGGACTTAAACTGATCTAGGACCGCAAGGCACATAGGAGGAGCAGAGGGATCATGGTCACAGGCTGTGGTTACAGAAGATCACAGGCAAAACGCCCCAATTCTGAAACACTCCCTGTGGGATGTGCAGCAGGACAGAGAGCTCACAGTACTATTATGCCACTAGAACATGGCGCTCTCAGAATACAGGGTTGTGGTTCCCAGTCTTCAGAAGTAGAACTGGAGCCAGAGCAAGAGCCAGAGCCTCCAGTTATCAACCTCCTCTCCTGTGAAATCAAGTCCCAGTTTGGGTTCAGGAGGCACTTTAATCTTTGGTAAAGCTTATTGTTAGGGCTGGCTCAGGTGAGCATAACTAAGGGATGGTTAGTTATGCTACTATAGGCCTACTGGGGGACTTCCCATTAGTTCCTCTCTCATCCTCGTCATCTGTATGTATTATTATTCCACTAATGCATGTTACTAACTGAAATGTGGGTGGGCATTACTCATGTTGTGGGGACATCAATGTGTTTACACAGTCACATTGTGGGGACTCGCCCTCCTTATAGGGTTAAGAAGTGCATCTCTGTCTCTACCTCAGCCGTCATGCAGTGACCACAGACTCTTTTCTCTGTTGGCAGCCAGGACTTCTTGTGTCATCCCCTTCTCTATAGCTAGACTATGGTCACTGCGTCAGGATCTGTCTCTGCATTGTGTCTCTGACAGCATTTAAGTTTGTTTTGAGCAGGTGTTCCTAATAATCCTTTAGGTGAGTGTATATGATGTCTGTCTGTCACTGTTAACAGAGACTCCAGTCTGCAGTGTAGTTCAACTGTAAAGTAATATTAGCCTTCATAATCAAAGAAAGTTTTTATACCATGTTGACACTTCTGGTTAGTCTGCATCACACTTTTTTTGATCAATTGATGGGTTCTGTAATGTGCCATTCTTCTGCCATTTTAAATAGCAGCTTTTATAGGGTATGGGAGATAACACTCTTATTGGTTTAATTCATGGTACTCCCAAAACACACCTATGACGAATTAAGAGACTAAATACCCCACTGCACATTACTTTGTGCCCAGATTATGTGCCAGCACTTGCACCATGCACTTTAGACGATGCGCTATAGATCATTTAAATTGGGCCCTAGGTTCTTCTTGGTAAAAGGGAGTTTTTCCTTGCATGAAATGTTGTGTGTGTACTGCTATACATGAAAAGTGCAACGAGTGCAACTTCTGTAGCATATTTATAAAACTATTTTATGGAAACAGATTGACAGTTTTGACATCTCTCCTTTTATATGCCACAATGTTAGAGTGAAGCACAAGGCCCTGACAAAGCTCTGTGTCAAAACAAACATTCAACACCAAATGTTCTCTGCTCTCTGGGTTCACATTTCTTTCTAATCCTAAATCCTTATGGACTGTATGTAAATAACCTACATGTATGTGGTATTTTAAAGGTTTTCTACATGAAGCAATGATAAAGCATAAAAAGGAGTCTCCTAATGAGAAACTGACAGTCTGAGTTTTGCCCTCCTTCCCCATCATAGTCACAGTTTTGGCAAAGACAG
Source organism: Micropterus salmoides (assembly GCF_014851395.1). Taxonomy (NCBI): domain Eukaryota; kingdom Metazoa; phylum Chordata; class Actinopteri; order Centrarchiformes; family Centrarchidae; genus Micropterus; species Micropterus salmoides. Next base: position 3,033,165 of record NW_024044459.1, read on the forward strand.
ATGAGGGCCCGTCTGGCCATGATGGATGGGCATTCTGATGAAGAGGACACAGCAGGGTCCCACAGGAAATGAGCAAGCCGTCACTCCCTCGACAATTCAATCAAAGAATCCACAATCATATTCAGACAAAACTGGAGCCTGTGCCCCTGCAGTCAGAGTGCATTACCAGTCTGCCATTGATCCGGAAGACAGAAAAAATAGCTGTCTAATGATGAACGAAGGAGTGATCTTAACCCCCAACTCTAGCACCCAATATAGACTAATTCTGTATTAACCCCTCAGTCTAATAGGGATAATTCATCATGTGAATGACAGCAGTGGCTTATACTTAAAGAGCAAAGGTTTTAAATCTTAGTGAAGATGTTCAAAGTGAAGAGGTTAAGGGAAGTATTAGAAAGTAAATTAGAATCAGCATTTCCAGTAGGACCATCAGCTCAACAAGCAAATGGGAGAATGAGAACCTCAAGCAGATTATGAAAAAAGCCAACTTCTACTGAATTGAAGAAGTCTAACTATGAAGTGTTCTACTCACATTTGCCCATAAATGCAAAGTAGATTTATTTATCATTTTACAACACAATTGTATTGTATACTTCTACAAGTTGTTGTTTCCTTTATGCTTTACACAAAAAGCATACATTAAAAATTATATACAGTAGATGGATGGATAAATAACAAGTAATAGAAATAAAACTATTTTGAGTTCTCCAAGTACTTTGGAATCTAACAACAGGATGGGGAAAGAAACGGCTCTAAATTCAGTTCAATTCAAATCAATTTGATTTATATTGCGCCAATTCATAACAGAAGTTAAGAAAAAAAGATGTATTTTTCTCATTGTGTGACTACTTGGTACTTTTGAAATGTAGCTATTTAATGTTACTTCATATAAACGTAGCTAACGTTACATAGCATTATTACATTATTACAGCATGATTACTGACCTCTGTTTCTGCTATAGGGATGAAACGATTACCGCTTTAATGGTAAACCATGGTAAAATTCCCGACGGTTATTATTACCGTACACATTTTAATTACCATGATAATCGGGTAAGGTTAACAGCGCTATTATAATCTCACGGCAAACACTGTCCAGCGTCTCCCAGAAGCATGCGCAGAATGCAATGTAGGTTTGTTTGGGTCGATGACAACACGGCGGAAGACAGCGCTGCGGAGGTTTTTCAGTCACTCTGAAGTCCGGTAGTATTTTAGTTTTTATGATAGCGCTGAGGGAAACTTGATTGAAGAAAATGACATTATAGTGAACGTAGGGTGAGTTAACTTTTAGCTTTGGTTTGTCTCTCTGACTTGCTAACAGCGTGTAAACTGAAGCTCTCAGTGTTGCTGCTCTTTTAAAAACTCTACATGTTGTTCTCTTGCTGTGTGCGTCGTGTGTCGGCAGAGTCCACTGCACACATGTTACGCAGTTTAGTCAACCAACCAGCATATCTAGAAACGCTACAGACTCCTCTGTATTTACGTCAGTTGTTGGGCTCATTGCAGTTACTATCACTGTCTTCTACAATTTATTTGTTTTCATGTAATTGTCCATGGGGTCATTGTATTACCTATATAATATAAAATCTTGATAATGAACACTAATGATTTTCATATGTTTACAAAATGTATTTGCTTGTCGAAATGGTTTCAGTGTGTGTATCAGTACATTTGAATCTTTTTCGGCACATTTTTACAATACCATGATAATACTGATAACCAGGATAATTTTGGTCACTATAATTGTGATACCATACCGTTTCATCCCTATTCTGCTATTTTCATTTCTTATGCTGCTGTTGTTATAAAAGATTCAGATACGGGTTGAACTACGCACTTTAAAATGCTCCAGCCACATTTTGTTCACGCTGCCTATCTGTTATTTTTTTGTCTCGTCTAGTGTAGTTATATGTTTGTGTCTTGTCCTGTAAGTTGATAATTGTAATCTTGTATTGAATACCATGGGCCTTGAGAAACAGCATTTCAGTCATTTGTGTACTCAATATGTGGATGAATGACAACAAACAAACTTGAACAAGCAGCTAAAAAGGAGATGTTAGCTAGTGCTAACTGCCTTCACTTTTCCAGTAGTTAGAAGACAACAGACATATTTTAATGCAGTCGTGGGTGTACAGCGTGAACAAGAGGGGAAAGTCCAATATCCAGTTGCAGAGTGTGGGACTTTTTTTGCAAATCAGTTTCATGGTAGAGATTGTGTTGATGCTGAGCTGAAATCATTCTGATGCAGGTGTTGTTTTTCCTCAAGGTGTGTGAAAACTGAGTGGAGGGCAGTGTAGATGGCATCCTCTGTGGATCTGTTGGTTCTGAAAGCAAACTGGTGAGGGTCCAGGCTGGATGGGATGTTGTTCTTCATGTGCTGAAGAACCAATTTCTCAAAACACCACCATCATCTGGGACGATGGTGGCGGTCTTGAATCAAGTGGGAACACTCTCCTGTGACTAGCGGATTAACAAATGTTTTTAGTACACGGCCAGAGATGTTATCAGGCCCAGCAGCGTTACTCATATTCACTCGCAGCAGGACTCTTCTCACCTTTGCTGTGGATACCGACAGTGGTCGGTCCTCTGGAGGTGGAGAAGACTTTACAGCAGACTCAAGTGCAGAATGTGCATACATTGGTTCCTGCGAATCCCTGTTATGTATGTGGAATGGTGGACTTGTCCATAACAATGAAAATTGCTATAAGAAGAGGCAATTAAAGAACGTTAATAAATTGTGTATATATATATATATATATATATATATATATATATATATATATATATATATATATATATATATATATATACACACATACATACATACACACACACACACACACTATGAACTCGTAAAAGTGAGACAGCAGGAATTTCGTACTGTGCTCCCATCAATATGCCTAGTGAATGCTCTCTGACCAACAAGACAGATGGACTACTGCTCCTCAACTGAACAAATATGGAATTCTACAGATCTGCCACCCTGTGCTTCACTGAAACCTGGCTCAGTGAGCACATCCTGGACAGCCTATTTTACCTGTCGGGATTTAATCTCCTCCGAGCGGACAGAGCTCTCAGGGAAAATGAGGGGAGGTGAAATCTGCTTCTATATAAATGAAGATTGGTCTACAGATGCCACAATCATGTAGGATACTTATAGACGTTATTCATTAACTTTAAACCGCTTTATTCACCACAGACGTTTTCCTCGTTTATTCTGGTAGGTGTTTACGTCCCACCTCAGGTCTGTGTTAGTGAGGCTCTTCTATACTTGGCTGACCAGATAACCAACGTGGAGAAAAAACATTACAAACCAACAAACAAACCAGACTCCCTACTCTTTGTTCTCAGGGACTCTAACAGAAGCCATGAACTAGACCACTAGACCATTGCTGCACCATATTAAAGGACGGTTATCGCTCTGTTTAAAAAAAGCCAAATAACAGCTTTGCAGCCAACGACCCTGCGTCGTTGTGGAGAAGCCTGCGGACACTCACAAACTACAAGAGACCATCCCCCAACACTGCTGGTACTCAACGACTAGCAGACGAGCTGAATGGTTTCTACTGTAGGTTTGAAAAGCCCAGAGTCACACCTCTCCCCCACTCTAACGCCATCTTCAAACAGTCACCTTCCACCTCTGACCTCTTACCTGCACTCAAGATCTGTGAAGAGGACTTGAGCCACCTCTTCCAAAGGCAGAAGATCAGGAAGGCTCCTGGACCTGACGGTGTCTCACCATCGTGCCTGAAAATCTGTGCGGACCAGCTGGCCCCCATCTTCACTCAGATCTTCAACAGATCACTGGAGCTGTGTGAAGTTCCCTCCTGCTTCAAACGCTCCACAGTCATCCCGGTCCCAAAAAACCCTCCATCTCTGAACTAAATGACTACAGGCCCGTCGCCCTGACATCTGTAGTCATGAAGTCCTTTGAAAGACTGGTGTTGGTCCACCTGAAGGACATTACAGGCCCCCTGCTGGATCCTCTGCAGTTTGCCTACAGGGCTAACAGGTCAGTGGATGATGCGGTCAACTTGGGTCTGCATCACATCCTGCAACACCTCGACTCTCCAGGGACATATGCTAGGATCCTGTTCGTGGACAGCTCGGCATTCAACAACATCATCCCGGACATCCTCAGCACCAAACTCTCCCAGCTCACTGTGCCAGCCTCCACCTGTCAGTGGATCACAGACTTCCTGACTGACAGGAGACAGCAGGTGAGGCTGGGGAACATCACATCCAGCACCCAGACTATCAGCACTGGCGCCCCCCAGGGGTGTGTGCTTTCCCCACTGCTCTTCTCCCTCTACACCAACGACTGCACCTCAGGGGACCAATCTGTCAAACTCCTGAAGTTTGCTGACGACAGAACGGTCATCGGCCTCATCCGGGATGGTGACGAGTCGGCCTACAGATGGGAGGTTGATCAGCTGGCTCTCTGGTGCGGTCAAAACAACCTGGAGCTTAACACGCTCAAAACTGTGGAGATGACTGTGGACTTCAGGAGGAGCCCCCCCACTCTGCCCCCCATCACCATACTCAACAGCCTTGTGTCTGCTGTGGAATCCTTCAGGTTTCTGGGATCCACTATATCCCAGGACCTGAAGTGGGAGCCCAACACTGACACGATCATCAAGAAGGCCCAGCAGAGGATGTACTTCCTGCGTCAGCTCAGGAAGCTCAACCTGCCTAAGGAGTTGCTGATCCAGTTCTACACAGCCATCATCCAGTCTGTCCTCTGCACCTCCATCACTGTCTGGTTTGGATCTGCCACCAAAAAGGACAGGAGCAGACTACAACGGACAGTCAGGACTACAAAAAATAATCTGTGCCAACCTGCCCCCCATTCAGGACACGGGCAGGAAACATCACTGCAGATCCATCTCACCCCGGACACAACCTGTTCCAACTTCTTCCCTCTGGTAGGCGCTACAGAGCACTGTACGCCAAAACCAACAGACTCAGGAACAGTTTCTTCCCACAAGCCATCCCTCTGATAAACAACTGATTTTGGACTCACAGTGTCAGGAACAATTCCTGTGCAATAACCCAGTAACTCTGTCTCTAATCAGCCACCTGTTTACTGGTTTCCACTTATTATCTATTTATTCACCATTCTCTATTTCAGTGCTGTTCATACTATGTCATATTGTATATACTGTATACCAATGGGCTCAGGAGCTAGAGCGGGTTGGCCGTTAATCGGAAGGTCGGCGGTTCAATCCCTGGCTCCCCCTGGTTGCGTGTCGAAGTGTCCTTGGGCAAGATACTGAACCCCGATTTGCTCCTGGAGGCTGTTCCGCCAGCGTATGAATGAGTGTGAATGTTAGTTTACGTTTGAGCACTTAGGCTCAGTGTATGAATGTGTGTGACTGGTGAATGCAGATGTAGTGTAAAAGCGCTTTGAGTGGTCGAAAAGACTAGAAAGGCGCTATACAAGTACGGAGCATTTACATTTACAATATACCTACCTCAGGTCATAGGTCTTATTTATTTTTTCCAGCATCCTTTGCACTATGCTCCATCATACTGTGTACATGTACACATGTATGCATGTATATGTACCTGTATATCTTATCCACCTTCAACATGTACATAATGAGAATAGTTTACTCTTGCATCCTTTGCACCCTGATTACTGAACTATTTGTCAATATGTCTATATTGTTTTGTTCATAGTGTGTATATTAGTGTTGTCTATTCTGTAGTTTGTGTCTGATTTTATTATAAATTTATTTATTATTATATTATTTTTTATTATTGTATAAGTAAGAATATCGTGAGCAATGTACAATCCTGAGTCAAATTCCTCATATGTGTACACATACCTGGCAATAAAACTGATTCTGATTCTGGAAACCCCTGTCTGCCTTGAAATTTCTTCTTGGGAGATACTGTGCTGATGCAGTATAACTACTTTTTGTCTTGTTGCTGTGCTCTGTTTTGCCATGGTATATGACTTTTGACAGTAAATTGACCTCAACTTGTTGTTGTTTGAGTGTTACTCACCCCATTGTATTCCACCTACGTTATTTTTGAAAGCATTCTTACTTTAAAGCATTTTTTCCACACCTAAAACTTTTGCACAGTACTGCACAGGCATAAGTATAGACAGTGCAGCCACACTGGGGCCCGCGCTGTACAGCGTGAAGAGACTGCCGCAAAACTTCATTGTACATTGTAGCAACCCACATTACCTCATTAACTAATACAATGTGAACATTTGTCAAATAAACTCTCAAATATGCACATCTACCTTTGTCATGGTGTTAGTCAGTAGGCCTAGTCTTCTCAATAAAGTATGTAGCAAGCAAAGTATACAAAAACTATAGGCTTATATACAATCCTTTGATGAAACCATTAAAAAGATTCCACATAATGATTTATTGTCTTATTTTCTTTAATATGATATTATTATTTATTCGTGTCACATAGCCTACATATGCAATGATGATTGCTGGGTGTTCGTTTATATATATATTCTTTTCATGTGACAAGAGGACAAGACTCCGCTAGGTGAAATGCAGAATACGTGACATGCAGACTAGCAGAGCCCACCTGCAATCGAGCAGTCAGGCCATTCAGACCTAAAAGTGGTTGGAAGAAGAGACAGGAGAGAAAAGAGCAGGAGGAGAGGGTTGCAAAGCTCCCTAAATTAGATTCTTTAGGATTTACTAAAACTCCCTAGCCTAATGTCCCTCCTAGCAGCAGTACATCGCCATCAGTTCAGCTTGCCTCCTCATCATCTACACCGCTGCCCTCATGTAGCAGGTTGGTAGTGGCAACCTGAGCAATAGGAGCAGTAGGTGTAAATACGTGTATTTTTAACTATGTATTATTTAACATTAGGATAAGTTGTAGGCTATAGGTTTTAGACGTTAATGTAGTACCGGGTTGCTTGTTAGCCTATGAATTATTGTGGTCATCTAACTTATAGCCTAGTAGATACTGGCTATTTTAAGCGCTTGATAATTATTAAATTCATTATTTAGTCTAATTTATTAATTAATTAGTATTTACACGTTTTCAGTTTCAGGCTGAACCAGTCGACAGAGTCAGAGCCAGGCAGTTCAGTTGCAGTCAGTACCTCAAGTAGCCCAACCCAAGCAGCAACAGCTATTGGAGATGACAGAAGGCAGGACCAGGTTGAGGTGACACCAGTCAGTAACAGTGAGACAGAGAGCTGCAAGAGCAGGAGGACCAGCCACAGCCACTTCATCCTTACCCCATAGATAGGGGACATTTTGAAAATATGAAAATATTTTAGATCCTGATATAAAACATTACATCATGACTACAGGTCCTTGTAAACCTAGTGGTCCTTTCCCCAGAAAACACAATCGTTGAGATTTGGGCATTTGTCTGAAAAATGTAACTACACGACCGTGTTACATGTTGAAGCCTGTGTGGTGTATGAACAGTGGAAACTCCATGGCACCATTGATGCGCAGCTGGAGAGGGACGTGCATAATGCGGTGCTGTTTTGGAGACAAGTGCTGAAACATATATATATATATAAAAAAAAAATTTTTCTTTCCTTCCTCACAGCTAGTTCAGCAGGACATTACGTCTGAAATAAACCAAGCACCATTTTTTTCAATTATCATGGATACCACACAAGATGTGTCCAAGCGAGACCAGCTTAGTCAAGTGTATAGATATGTCACCATAGTAGGGAACGCAGTGGACATAACTATCAATTTCAAAGTTACCTAAGCTTTCTCGGATTTGAGGCAACATCTGACACATCTGCAAATGAACTGGAAACCAAAATCATCGACAGCATTACCAAAAATGGCCTTGATATTTCTAAATGTCGTGGGCAGGGCTATGACGGAGCAGCAAATATGAGTGGTGTTTATGCGGTAGTACAGGCCAGTATAAGGGAAAAGGAGCCACTTGCGACATATGTACACTGTGCAGCGCATAACCTGAACCTAGTGCTGAATGATGCAGTAAAAACCATCTCAGAGGTGGCACAGTTTTATGACACCGTAGACCATTTGTATGTGTTTTTGGCAACAGCATTAAAAGGTTCATAGGTAGCTTTATTGTCATACATGCACACAAGTACACAGTGAAATTTGTTTCTATTGGAGCAAGCCTCCGGGCCGCAGCTATATTCAGCGCCGCCACTCGCTTTCCAGAAAATAATTAATGCAGACAGCAACATACATGACATAACAATACATAATAATACACAAGACAACACATATTACATGCGGTCACATAGAGAGAAATACAGAGTGCAGTTTTGAGGGGGGGGGGGATAATGAGTCTGTGTTTGTGAAGTATGAGGCTTCAGACTGTCTATGTTGTTAAAAAGAAAAGTTCAGTTCATTGGCCTTGTCCTTGAGGAGAGATAAACCAGTGCGCAGGAGAAGATAGGAAGGCCAGCTGCAAGTCGTTTTCCCGCTCGGATGGAGGAAGGGAGGGGAATAATTTTTAATCCAATTTAGGTTGATTCGGTAACATTTATCCGGATCAGTGTCCTTCAATCGCTCTCATCCTCAGCGTCATATGTGCATCCAGTTCATGTAGTGATTTCGACATTTCTTCTAATTTCATTGTCAGACCAGTGGTTACTCTCAGCAGCTCACCAGACTGCGCCCCGATGGTGTCAATCCTCCTCTGCGCTTCCACAGCTTTTCGTTCACCCCATTTAAGCACTCTTTAAAGTTCCCCAGACAGCTTTTGGGTAAATTTACTGGCGGCTGTCTGAGATTCCAAGCCCGATAATCAGGAAGCCCACTAACAAAATTCCAATTATCCATAAATCTTCACAGATAAAACATCCAAGCAAACCGTTTGCCAGGTCTCCCACGAGTCGCAAGCGTAGCCTGCAGCGAATGTTCCACTGGGACAGTTCGGCTCACCCGGTGAAGCACGTTTCTGGGTGAAAATCTTGTCAATAGCGCTGAGTGACCAGTTGATTAATTCCATTTTGATGGTTTCAGGAGAACAGCAGGCAGGTGGTCGAAAGAGAAAAGTTTCCACACGACCAAAGTAGACAGAAAATAGGAGCAAGCCAAGATAAGAGGGGAGAGTAGGAAAAGCACGACTGCTCTCTACAGTAGCAGGAAGAGCCATGGTGGGCCATGCTTACCAGCATCATCTCCACAGAGTCCTCAGATCACTCAGATGTTACACTGAAGCGACTGTGCCCCACACGCTGGTCCTTTAGATATGAGTCCATTGTAGCTATACAGTACAGATATGTGGACGTGATGAAAGCACTGACAAAAATATCCCTGACAAGTGACAAGAAGGATGAGCGTGGTGAAGCTGCAGGACTAAAGAAAAAAATTGAGAAATTCCCTTTTTTTAGTGGTTCTGCAGACTACTGTGTTGGAGAGTGTGAATGGTGTTTCTAAAACGCTCCAAGTGCAGACATACAGAAGGCAGTGACATTGCTGGACAACACTACACAGAGCCTGTCTGAGTACCGTGGCGCTTTTGACCAGGCAAAGATGATAGCACAGACGCTCGTAGAAAAATGGGGAGCTCAGACCACCTTCGAAAACGTGAGAGTCCGAATAATAAAACGTCATTATGAGGAGTTGTGTGAAGATGAGCATCTGTCCAACGCAGAACGCTATTTCAGAGTGAATGTTTTTTACCCTAATCTGGACACAGTAATCAACCAGCTCTCTCAAAGATTCAACAGTATGAGAGAAACCTCTGTTTGAGGCCCTACAGCCCATGACTCCCAGCTGGCAGGGGATGATGAACTGTTTGATAAGGCAAATCGTCTGGCTTACCACTATAACAGGGACATAGGGATTACGTTTCCTGGACAGCTGCTGTCATTCAGGGCCTGTTTTAGAGCAGAAATTGCTCAGCAGTCCTCAATCTCCCAACTTGCCAAGATGTTAATTGTGGATCTTCACTCTGTAACATCCACCTTTGACAAGGTGTGCACTGCCCTGTTATTATTTATGTCATTACCTGTGACAGTGGCAACAGCTGAGTGCTCCTTCTCCAAATTAAAAGCATGAGTGGCCATACTATCCATTGAGCGCACCAGAGCCCAGGAATTGAACATCAAGGACATTGTCAAAGATTTTTCCAAACACTGCCGTGCCCCTGTTTGAAAGGCGGTTATCATTTCAAGGTCAGGTTGCTGCCGAGCAACTAACTGTGTGTGTGTGCTGTGGGTATTTAACTGTGTGGGCCCCGTAGCTGGTCAGTTTTCAGGACATGGAGTTGTTTTTAGTAAGTAGTAGCCTATTGCAGCACTCATCTTTCTTATTTACCAAAGTCTCTGGCCTCTCTTGTCAAAAAGGAATGCTGCTGCCATGATTTGTGAGGTTATTGTAGCCTACTAAATGCCCCAAAAATGCTTCGTAACTTGCTTCTGATAACTTTCTCTTTGACTTCTGTACTTTTCAAATACAGTAGGCCTACTCTAGATTACACATTCCCACTGTAAAATCCAACACATGACTGGTATATAAGGCTGCTGCGGCCGTGCGCACACAGCGCAGCAGCAGTGCATATGTGTAGCAGAGAGACGCACACAAAGAGAACTGTTGAATGTCATATGTTAATATGGAAATGAATCAATTTAAGGAGCTTTAAATTAGGTAATTACGCCATCTAATCTTATCAGTTTTTAAACCGTGGCAAAACCAGGATGACGAGGTTGTTTGTATCCAAGAAATGTGTCTTTACCCGTTTCTGAGATCAGTGGAAACAGGGGAGGGGGTCCATGACAACATTTCCATTCTAAACTGCAAACTAAGTCTCCCTGTCCATTGTCTTCTGAGTCATGAGTCCCACCTGACGGATACCAGAGCTTGTCACAGGTCCTTAAAGAGACCTTGGAATCAGGGACACGATCAGGCCAAGCAAGTTGTGATTCACTAAACTTGCTTAGGTCATCAGTATTTGCTCTCAATCTTTGTTATTCATGCTCTGGTAGTTGTTGCAGGCCTGTCGTAAATCGAGAAATTGTCATTTTACTTTTCCATTAGTGACCTCCTGGGTCCTGCTAAGGTCATGGGACAGCCGGGGAAGAGTCTATCTGACTCTGGATAGAGAATCTTCAAAATCACACCATCACCATCTTGACTATGCTACATGTCAATGAAAAATTTCATCTTTAGAAGACAGAGTTACTCGAAGCACCTATTTTGCTTAATCTGCTTTCACTTGTGTCCTAATGGGTAAAGAGTTGATTTGCAGCTCTGTCCTGTCATCCAAGTTCCTGTGTTCAATACTTGTGTAACTGTTCCAGTGCAGAAACAATTATCTGACATCAAAGAAGCATCAAAGCTGCATCCTTTATCTACCACGCCTTTTCTTGCTCTCAGCAACCAAACAGCTATTGATCTTTTTCTACCTCCCTCTTCCCTGTGTTTCTCATTCCCTCTTTCAGCCCTACTAGAAGAAATTCTAACACAAGGAGAACACTGCTAAAAACACATTTTTTCCACTACAGTTGTTTAATAATTTAACCTATTGCATAATTGTTTCCTTGGCATGATATAATCCTGACTTTCTGCAAATGGAAGAGAGCTGTGATTTGTTTCATGCTAGCAGTAAAGCTGTGATGCTGTGGTCCTAATGGGAGTTGTGGCTGCATGTGAGTCATCATCCGCAGGCTCTTATCCTTGTCTCTAATCATCCCCGGGAGGAAGGCTGTGAGGGAAAGGAGCAGTCAAGAGGAAAAGCACAGTGTCTAAGTAACAATGCATAGGAAAGACTAACCGGTTCATACTGACATACTTTCCACAGACTGGTTTTTAACTTCTTTGGCTGGGTATCACAATAAACATTATCAGAATTTTACAGAAATAAAGTTACAGTCACTGTAAAGTAAGGAATTTAATCCAGTGCAACCATAACAGTTCCTAGTGCCAAGAAAAAGAGTGTGAACCATTAGGAATTACATTTGCTACTTCTAGGCTGGATTACTGCAATTCCTTATTATCAGGTTGCTCGAATAAGTCTCTTTAAGCTGATGATACACAGGGCAACTTTTTGAGCAATGTTGCTGGAGGCAAGTCCGACTATGTTTTGAACGTATAGCGGTGGTGTGGGGCGGGTGGTGGAGTGGTGGGGGAAGGGGATTACGGTAGTAATCTTTACTCATTACCACTGACGGCAACGTTGCCCAGCACGATTGCTCTAAAAGTTGTATCATCAGCTTAAGACTCTTCTGTTGATCCAGAGTTCTGACAAGCACCAGAAAAAGAGATCATATTTCTCCTGTTTTAGCTTCTCTGCTCTGGCTCCCTGTGAAATCCAGAATAGAATTTAAAATCCTTCTTCTCACCTACAAAACTCTTAACAGTTGGCCACCATCTTATCTTGAAGTGCTCATAGTACCTTATTACCCCACCAGAGTGACCAGCCCATAAAGCATGGACAGCAGCCCAATGGCCCATTTTCAGTACTGACACTGGGCTGGTCCTGTCACATCTCTGACTAGCTCCCACTTTTCTCCACCACTCTGTCATCTGTTTCTAGGTGTTAGAAGTACAAAGGCAGAGAAGTTGCCGGGCAAAAACAAAATAAAAATCTTATGATGGATGCCGCCAAAATAAACGATATGTTTTCTACCAAGGCTGCAGTAGCTTCAACATCAGCTGCAGTATCCGACATTATGGAGCCCTAAGCACTTTTAGAAGGAAAGGATAGCGGGGCCCCTGCCAGGCAGAGGAGGAGGTACACTCTTGAACAAAATCTTAAGACCGGGGGAAACATGCAAGTACTCGCATTTCGCGTTGGTGGATCATAACCGGGAAGGGAAGTTTACAAAAACGGACGTCAGTTCCAGACCGTGGATGCCCTTCGTGAAGCCATCTTCACCACATGGAGCAACGTTCCCAGCAGCCTCCTGGGAACAGTCGCATCAAGCATGCCGAAACTAGTGTTTGAAGTGATCAACAAGAACGGTGGGGCTGCTCACTACTGAGTCCTTTTTGACACTTTTAGTTCTGTTGTAGGTTTATTTTTGGGCTATGGTCTTAAACTTTTGATCAGCTGATGAACAGCCTGTTTGAGTTTAAATGCAGTTTTCAATAAATTGCCTACTCTCTATTTTTTGTCTCTTGCTCCTGTTTCTTCTTTTGGCATTTTGAAGCAGTACTTACAACCCGGTTATGATCCACCAGTGCAAAATGCGAGTACTTGCAATGTTTCCCCTGGTCTTAAGATTTTGTTCAAGAGTGTATAAGACAGCGAAGTACAGTGCCAGAGTGACCTTGACATGGCTGAGGGACAGAGTTAGCAGGAGGAGAGTGTCTATGTATCATGATACAATTATTAAGATTATTAGGCTAAGGGTTCCCTTAATAAAGTTGTGACTGTATAATATGGCCTATTATTCCACACCTGTAGCATGTTACTAAAATGAATACTTATGTATTAAGTAAATGCAGCTATTTGCTCATTTGCAGTATGTTATTGTTGAAACTGTGCAGTTGTTAGGGAATTCCAACAATTCTGGACCTAATAATAATTTGAAATGATACTGTGGCTTCTAGCAGAGTTTTTTCTTTGACAATTACTTGTACTTGAGTATGAGTTGTGTACTCCATGACCACATCTGATCACCAGGGAGTTAGTAAAATGCGAATGAGTACACTGATCCACTTGCACTTGTACACTTATTCATGGCACTTACTACTTAGCCTTAAAGTGGTTTGGGGGAAATATTACAGTAGGTACAGATATTTAAGAGGACTGCAAGGATAGTGTGTCTGTTCTGTGTTTGCAGACCTACTATATTGTGCTGAATGGACAAAAAATCGGCCCGGGCATTTTTGGCCCATGACTTACTAAGCCCTGACTTACAGTATGAATTCAGGAATTTGGCAGGTACAACTATTTGGGTGAAACCCAGGGAGGGGTGCTAAAGAGTGCGTCCGCAGGTTCGGCTGGTGGGCAAGGTGCCCCGAGGTGGGATACTGGTTCTTGGAAGTCTCCCCAGGAATGAGAGGTGGATCTGGGGCATGTAGAAGTTGCTGGATGGGGTGTTGTTCCTGGAAGTGCACACAGGGATGAGTGCCTGTTCAAGGGATTGGAGATCCAGCATGAGTGGGTCTTTTCTCTGTCCCTAGATATGAGTGCTTACATGTCTTCCTTTTCTGGGGCTTTATTATAAGAAAAAATTCAGGGAAACACAGTTTAACCAACAGATATTGCAGCAAATCATTCAACCAGTTGGGTGAGATTGTAACCACTTTAACTGTCAAACATTAATTTTAACACTATTAATAAGTGTTAAACAACACAGTTTTGCTCATTACTATTAGATAAGGGAGAAGTCAGTTGGCAGATCTTGAGGAGTCTCAGAAGGGGTTTATTCAATTCCCCATGGAATTCCAGAGTCATAAACGACACTGCAGTGTGTTTGTGAATGTGGGGAAACATTAATTGTGATCACTACATGTTCCACCAGGTTCTTTGGATGTCTACTGTAAATGGCTTACTTGAGGTGTGTCCAGAGCATTTCTTTTGGGTTAAGGTCTAGGCTTTAACTGGGCCACTCCAAAAAGAGTATTTTCTTTTTGTAGAGCCATTCTGAGGTAGATTCACTTTGGTGTTTTGGGTTATTGTCCTGCTGCATAACCCAACCTCTAGTGAGCTTCAACTGGCAGAGTGACAGCCTGACATTTTCAGCCTGACAAGATGTCTTGCTAAACTTGTACAGTCATCCTCCCTTCCGTGATTGAAAGTTTCCCAGGCACTGAAGCAGCAAAGCAAACCCAAATCATAATGCTCCGTCCACCATACTTTACCGTTGGGGTGATGTTTTCATGACAATATGCTGTGCCTTTGTTATGCCAGATGTAGTGCTGTGTTTTCTTCCCAAGCACCAGTAGTATTGTGGGGTATCCAGATGCTCTCTTTGGCAAACTTCAGGTGTGCAGCAATGTTATTTTTTTGGAGAGCAATGGTTTCTTCAATGTGCGGCCAATCCAGGGAGATTTGCAAGAGTTAACAGTTGTCTCTGTTTGTCGAAAACTTGTCTGATGGATGGATATCTAAACTCTTGGGGATGATTGTACTAACTACAAATCAATAATTATTGATATAAGGTTTCAGAGAGGTCTTTTCCCTGAGGCATGGTTCACATCAGCTGAGGCAAGGGGCGTTGCTAGACATAAAACTCTACTGGGGCACAGGCCCCCTCATCCCCAATGTACATTTTTGATTTTGATATATTTTTCATTGAAGTGTATGAAATGCGTTAGTATGTGCCTTACCAGCTTCCCTTGCTTAGCCCATTAATATTGGCACTGTCATGTCAGAAAGGGCTTTGACCGAAGCATAAGCGCACACACACACGTAAGAAAACTTGCTATGGGGCCCTCCTATCTGACTTGTGAGCCAAGTAAACAATTTGCCATTGCTGTACAGTCGCATGACGCAGCATAGTGATCTCACTACAATCCTCCCTCCTTTAAAACAGTCCGTCTCTGTAATAAACCTGAATAGAAACCTCTTCTAGAAAAATCCACTGCTGATTTGAATGGACCTCATAAAGGCTGATAAGACTAATGCTGGCTGTGCATCTCTGGCTGTGCTCATACTGACTGAGGCTGTCTGTATTTCTGAGCTGGGTCTGTGCTTGTACTGGCTGATGATCCAGCATCTACTCTACTGATAAATTTAAGCATATCCTCTGTAAAGTACAGATACCAATACTTGCCAGATATTTATTTTATCAGCTGCATCAGGCCCATTCAAACTGGCTCCCCAGGTTTCCTTTAATACATTTTCAAAGGTAAAATAACTATTTATAGTATAACTTGGCTGAATGTGTGATGCTTATTATTTACTGAAAGATGTGCATCCATATTGCCCAGTCTTCTTTGCTAATCAACATTTTAATAGTCACTGTGAATCCATTGCTTTCCATCTTGCATTAGTCCATAGTTGTAACTAAACACTCACTGAGAGAAGAACTATTGTCTCGTTTCAAAATTATGAGTGCTCTCACATACATGTGTTGTCTGCTGGAATGCAATAAGGTCGAGCTGCAGACTGTAGCACCGCTCAGCTGGACCATTCTCCTGGAATGTGCGAGTTTCATTTTGTGCATGTGCGTATGAACGCATGTTTTCACCAGGGCTGGAAATTAACACCCGCCAAGCGCCAAATGCAGGAAGATTTTCCGTTTGGCGGCTAAATGTTGAAAGGCTACCCGCCAATGTGGCGGGTATTCGTATTCGGTATGATGCCGCCATATAATATCTTTTTGACGGTATCTAACAGCAGATCAGCGTGTCGTGTTGTTTCACACAAGAGGGATCTAAAGTTGAGTAACACACAGATTAGGGGTGTTCATTGGTTGTTGTTTATGTTCATTTCAGGTTTCTTGTGTTTGATTGGCGTAGATGTGCACACCTGTCAACCCTCTCGTTTCCCCTGGGCTTCTCCTGTATTTTACTGTTTTTCCCGTTAAAATATTTCCCAGTAAATCTCCCGTTTATTTATTTATAAAGCCAGTGGCAGCATGTAGAACAGCTCTGTAACAGAAGGTAAGTCGACAGCACCAGCAAATAAAACAAGAAGAAGAAGAAAAGCAGTGCGACGGGTTCAGGATGGATGATGCGTTGCTAAACAGAGTTTTTCACATACATTTGCCTGTAAAATAGATACGTGCAAACCAGAAAAATTATTTACGATGTGCGATGCAACCTAAAGTTATTTTTGTGCAAGAATGGTGAATGAAAATTTTTTGTTAGTACTTAGCATAAATAAATTACAGACCAATGTAGACCAATGTTTTTCTTGCACAAAGATTTAATAAATGAAAACAACCTACAATTAGTATTATAGTAGTGATACAATTTATATGAAAGTTTAATGAATATAGTGGGGGGCATGATTAAGAGTGAGCAGCGATGAGATTTAAGTTGAACGATTAATAAGCTTCTTAGTAAATAAGTAAGTTTAGTTTAGTGTTATGTCTTAAGTACATTTAAGAGCAATAAATACATTTTGCTTCAAATTTCAATCTGGTTTCTTCACACCATACAGCAAATCTGACCCGTTTTAAACACTCATGCAGTTACAAATTCATCCCGTTGTCATCCTTGTTTGACATCCTTGCTCGCCAATTACAAGCGCCATGATCCTCCAACAGGGCAAATACATTTAAAAAAAACGAGAAAATCAAAACTGAAGAAAAACATGGGATGATGGCGCCAGCCGAACTGACACAGGCAGCATCTGTGCCACGGTTTTGTCCATCGTCATCTCACACTTAAGTGTGAGCAGAGCGGAGGGTTTGGCCTACACATTGTTGACTTGTTGTTCTGTAAATGTTCCGTATTTGTATAGCACCTTTCTAGTCTTTTCAACCACTCAAAGCTTTTTACACTACATTCACCAGTCATACACATTCATATTATAAGTGCTCAAACGGAAACTAACATTCACACTCATTCATACACTGACAGAACAGCCGCCAGGGGCAAATCGGGGTTCAGTATCTTGCCCACACTTGCATAGTTTGAGTTGTAAGACTGGCAACAAGCACCTTCTTGTTGTGTTGTGACCTAGAGTCCTGTGTGTCTCCAGTTAGTGTTACTGAGAGTTGGTAACACTTACTGTTTTGAACAATTAAGCGATTTAAGTGTTTGTTTGGTCTGCAGAATTGGGCCAGGGATCAGCTTATTACTGATACCATTTACACTTTTAGTATAGTATATTTTTATTTATTGTATTAGACCCACTAGGTTTAGGGGTGCTGCGCTTCCTGTGTTTCTGTTTAAAACAACGACTTAGAGAGGTTTTTGGTTCTCCTTTTGTTTATAGTTATTAATCCCTTGTTTAGGAGCAAAGACAGGGATTGAACCGTCGACCTTCCGATTAACGACCAACCCGCTCTACCTCCTGAGCCACAGCCGCCCTAAGTTTTGTGTGCTTCAACAGCTCTCTATGAGCCCGTTCTGCTCTCTGCAGGCTAATGTTACATATCCACATTTCAGAAGAGTGTTTTGCCTGTCTGATTTTGCTGACTTGCTGATTTGTTCAGTTATCCTTGATTTTTGCAGTTCTACTGTGGTTAAGTAGGCTGCGTAGTTAAATTGTTTCTTTTTCTGTGTGTTTTAACTGTTTTAACTGTTTTAACTGTTTAAATGTTTATTGTTGATGTACGATCGGGAGTCTTCCTGCCTGGTTCATCTGCTCTGTGCTGCTTGACGCAGCTTCCGTCAAAATAGAATGGCAGTGAATCTTGAACTTCAGCAAAACTTCAGTAAAAAAAAATAAAAAATCGCAAATCAAATTGCAATCACAATATCTGGCAGAAAAATTGCAATTAGATTTATTCCCCAAATCGTTCAGCCCTGAGAGAACACGTTTACCAGACTGCTGTTCCCAAAAGTCACTCATTTTCTCTTCTTGTGCACAGGTGGAAAGTCCCTCTTTGTCCTCTCATCAACGTTGTAAAGACTCGCATTCAACACTGACTTGTTTTTGCCACGTTTCATATTGTTAACAACATACCGTTTAACATTAACCAGTAGTTTTATTTTGAAAGTGTAACCAGACGTTGCATACAGTCCCCTCCAAAAGTACTGGAACAGTAAGGCAAATTCCTTTGTTTTTGTTGTTCACTGAAGACATTTGGGTTTAAGATCAAAAGATGAGTATGAGACAAGAGTTTCAGAATTTCAGCTTTTATTTCCTGGTATTCACATCTAGATGTGTTAAACAACTCAGGACATATCGCCCTTTGTTTGAACCCACCCATTTTTCAAGTGAGCAAAACTATTGGAACATGTGGCTGACAGATGTTTCTTGTAGCCCAGGTGTTGCCTTTTAGGTTGATTGTCCAAACATTAAATAGCTCTGCATGACTAGTCTAAGTTTTCATCCTTGGTTCAAACCTATAAAGACTGCATTTCCTGATAAAGAGGATAAACCAACATGAAGACCAGAGAGCTGTCTAGGGGAGAAAAGCAAGCCACTGTCAAGCTGAGAAAAGAAGGAACGTCGACCAGAGCCATTGGACAAACATTGGGTATAGCAAGAAGAACAATTTGGAATGTCCTGAAAAAGAAAGAAACTACTGGTGTACTGAGCAACAGACGTCGAACAGGTCGGCCAAGGAAAACAACAGTAGTTGATGACAGAAATATGGTGAGAGCTGTGAAGAAAACCCCCAAAACATCAGTAAGTGACATCACCAACGACCTCCACAGTGCAGGGTGAAGGTATCACAATCCACTGTTGGAAGAAGACTCAGAGAGCAGAAATATAGAGGCCGCACCACAAGATGCAAACCACTCAGCAGCAGGAAGAATTGGAAGGCCAGACTGAAATTTGCAAGGTAGTACAGAGATGAGCCGCAAAAGTTCTGGAACGCAATCTTGATGAATGAATTCAGAAGTGTACAGAAACATTTCCGGAGAAATGCATTGAAACTAATGGGGAGGAAGTTTATCATGCAGCAGGACAATGAGCCAAAGCACACTGCCAACAAAACAAAGGACTTCATCAGGGGAAAAAGTGAAAGGTTTTAGACCAGCCAAGTCAGTCACCTGACCTTAACCCAATAGAGCTGCATTTCACCTCCTTAAGAGACTGAAGGGAGAAACATCCCAAAACAAACAAGAACTGATAGAGGCTGCGGTAAAAGCCTGGAATAGCATCACAAATGAAGAATGCAACAGTTTGGTGATGTCGATGGGTCGCAGGCTTGAGGCAGTTATTGCAAGCAAGGGTTATGCCACCAAATATTAAATGTTATTTACTTTAAGATTATTTGTTCCATTACTTTTGCTCACCCAAGAATGCTGTGGTCTAATACAAACAGTGATATGTCCTAAGTTGTTTAACACATCTAGATGTGAATACCAGGAAATGAGAGCTGAAATTCTGAACTCTTGTCTCATACTCATCTTTTGATCTTAAACACAAATGTTTTCAGTGAACAACAAAAATAAAGGAATTTGCCTTACCGTTCTAATACTTTTGGAGGGGACTGTATATATCATTGCTAACTTTACTGGACGTTGCAGATGTTCCCAATTGCTAACTTGACTGCGGAGCCCCTACACGTCCAAAAAAGATGCTGGAGCATGTGCCCCAGTAAAAAGAGTCTGGTGACGCCCATGGCTGAGGCGTTTTGTGAATACCAAACTTAAATCGTTTGAGTGTTTTTTACAAGTAGCTCAAATCAACAGCTCCAAACTCATTACATTGACTGGACATCAGGTTTGCAAATTACTACCCTAAATTAGCGTATATTGAGGTGATTAGTCTAGAAGTTCACTTAGCTTTTCCAACCTACACTGAATGTTTCAATTAATATGGACAAGTACAATACTATAATTTGTGGGTTATTAGTTAAAACAGAATGTGTTTGTTCATTGTTGTTACTTAGATGTAGATCAGGCCACATTTAAGAATTCCAGAAAGTAATTCCAGTTAACTTGGAGAGTAGTTTTTTCTGTAAGCTTTCTGTAGCCCTTTCATCCAAAGTACCTTACAATTTGCCTCTCATTCACCCATTCTCACACCCACACCCACACACACACCATGCAAAGCACAGGTCTGACTATCGGGAGTAATGCGGGTTCACTGTCTTGCACAGATCCAGTTTTACATATAAAAAGGAGAAGATGCAACTCAACCTATAAAATAATTAATGTAGCTAGCGTACTAGCTATGTAGTTATATACACGGTGTCCCCATTCACAATCCCGCCCACAAAGCTCTGACTGGACAAGCATTTCTGCAACCAGGGAAAACTGCAGTCAGTGACCACAACACTAACCTATTTGAATCTCTGACAAATATGAGCTGTGGGCGATGATTCAGAGATTCTGAAACCAGGCAACAGTACATCCCTCCACAACTCAACAACGCAGTAAACCCCATCCATCTGCTACCACCTAACAGACATAGTGCGTCAAAAACAGCGTAAGGGCCAGATGTGTTTCCCTAAAGTGGACTCACGTTGTAGAGGATGTCCACCCATCCCTCCATAGTGATGCACTGGAAAACGGTGAGAACAGCAAAGAGGATATTGTCAAAGTTGGTGATGCCAAAGCTGGGTCCGATCCAGTACTCCTTACAGGTGGTGCCATTATCACAGGTCCTGGCCGGAGCCTCCAGGCCACAGGGGAAATCTGCTGCCTGCTCGCCTACATCCACAAAACACCCAAACATATACATTCACACACTATCACATACAGAAACAAAGTACACAAACATGCTGAGGTATTTTCAGAGAAGGCTGGACAAATTAAATACACAAGATGACAACATTTAAGCAAAGTACATGTGACATAATGATGTTTTTATCCACAGCGACTTACGATTGGAGTTCAAACAGTGCTGACTCTTCACTGTTGATACAAACATGTATGACAGACCTTTAATTTTGAAATCATTTTTGATTGTGATTATTATGTAATTATAAAGTATACAGAGCTTAAATTCCATAATATCTATGTGCACTTTGATGCCTCTTGTGTCTGTAGTCTGTGTTCTTTACAGGTCTTTATGGCACACTGGAAGCTGCTCAACATCTGCTATGTCTTCATTTATTTTTGCACTTTATTTACCTAATGTTGTCATTCTGTGTCTACATTTTGTCATTCTAATATAGTTATCTGTATTCTTTGTAAATAGAACATCTACTGCATATCTATTAGAAGGGCAATACCTCCCTTGTCCTGTTTTAATTTAGATATGCGTTTGTTTATTTGTTTCTTTGTGTGTGTGTGTGTGTGTGTGCGTTGTTGGCATATTCTTTTAATTTGCCCTGCTGGGGATACAGACAAATCTATAATGAGTCTCTTGTAATACTGATTACATGTTATACTTCTCATACTACAGCTGCACAACACACTGTAGCAGGTTTGAAGATAGCAAAAGTAGTGAAGTAATTTAGATCTGTTTTCATAGCTAAATAAAATACACACTGCATCACAGCTTTCCTTTAGTTGTTCCCTGTAATGCTCTGTGTAGAAAGGGCTGTTACAGTGGATCTGTTTGGACAAAATTTATACAGTCTCTCAATACTTTAAATGTCCGTTTCATCTAATGGTAGCTGAAAAATATCACTGACAACAAAAGCAACCAACCACAGCTAATTCTGCACACTTTCAGTGTGGTAAATGGCAAATATACTTTAGGCTGAGATTAAAATGATTTAACATTTTGGGTCAAGTAATTTTAATAAAATTAAATTTTGAAATAAATGAAATTAAAATGAGTTTTATAATTTTTTAAAGACAAATACAAAAACTAAAACAAATCCAGTACCCACCTCCCATCATCATCCCTTAGCCAGCTTGAGATCTAACTAGAATACACCATAGAAGAGGGGCATCCTCTTATAAAAACTTTGTTAGTCAAGGTTACAAGGTTGTTTATTTGTATAATGAAATAAAAGTTTGTATTCCTTTCATGCTACACATGAAATAACACAAAATAAAACAATGGCCCTACATTTATTTATATACAAAAGCCCTTACATATAAGCTACATACATACAGTTGCAATATATGTCAGGAATGGGAGATGAAGCAAATAGTTTGTACTTTGCAGAAACCTCAGTAAATTACTTGAGAATGGGGTGTTTTTCACCGCGGAACAAAAAAAGAGAAGAAATTTATCATATACATAACTATACAATTAATTAACAATGCCTTCGGCAATACATCCTTGACACAGGGATGATGGAGATCAAATTATGCCTAGGTTAATACCATGAACTTGTTTATCCCTTGTTCTCCTCTAGCTTACCTGTGTCTATCCTGAAACAGGTGCGATGGAACTTGCCCATGTAGAAGTCGAGGCCGATGATGGCGAACATGAGGATGGCGAAGAAGAGCAGCAGGCCAATCTGCAGCAGAGGTACCATGGCTTTCATAATGGACTTCAATACCACCTGCAGACCTGACGCAGACAAGAGAAATGTGCTTTTGAAAATAAGTTTGAGACCATTTTATTTTATTAATTTAGCTTTTGGCTTTGCCTTCATTGGAGAGTGACAGTATGATGACAGACATGGGAGGGGGGGGGGGTATGACATGCAACAGGTCCCTTGAAGTACTGACTGATGTTCTTAATGGTAATGCAATTTCTAAATCACAATGGTTACATATTTATATAATCTAAGTTTTGCAATGAAGGCAATTTGCTTGAAATAAACAATTTTCGTTTGCTAACCTGAAAATTAGACTGAATTCCTATTTTGTTTCACTTCATTCATCCAGTCTGACATTGTGTTCATGTTAGCAGATTTCTGTCATCCGAGATGTGGAAAGTAATTCAGGCTACAGGTTCACAAACCAAACACAAGATGCCAGATTGTCTCAATATGGTTAATGGCATTTCAAAAGCGTAAAAATGAATTTTAAATGTTTCTTCATCATTGCTTAGGAAATGAGTAAGAGGCCTGTAAATTCATACTGTAAGGAAAAGCTTCATTGTATATATCATATAAGCTTCATTGTGGAGATTATTCTTGATCTGTGGGAAGCATCTGTGAAAAAATATTTCAAACCAACAAATTAAACATAAAACGTTATATGTTAATAATGCTGTTGTCACAAGTGGATTTTTAATTGGAAGATTGGATATTTTGGTCGAAAACAAATTAAATATGTTATCAGTTTACTGATTCAATACGTTCACTATTAACATTTTTGTTCACTCATACACAGTCTTTGATTGCAAGCTTTCTAACAAGGTACCGTTAATACATCACATACTTCAATTTGGTCTTAAACATAACCACACAAAGTGAACTTTAAAGCAACACGTGTGTCCATACTGCTTAACATACGGTGCAGATCAAAGGAACTCACACTGCATTTTAGTTAGGTTTCATCTCATGTTTTTTTCTTTTTAATACATTTTGTTTGTATACATTCTGGTTTATTTAATAAGAGTGAAGCTCAAGTTATTATATGTAGAACTCCAAATGCTTCACCCTACTAGCAATTGATGGTAACGCTTAATTATTAATCAGATTTCAAAATTCATTCATAATGTCTGATTTCTTTCACAGGTTCTCCTACCATGTTAATGGGGAGAGAAAAATGGGGAAAATGGTTACTTTGCTTTGTTAGCAACCATTGAGATAACATCCTATCAACCGTATCTAGAAACTCAAACTAAAATGCTTCGTGCCTGTGACAAGTGATGCCACACGCAAGAGGAGACTTAACACGTTTTTCTTTCTTAGATGTTTATAGTGATTGGACAGTGGACTGCATATTCTACCAGCAGAGGCTGACAATCTGCAACCTTTTCCATAAAAGTTGCAATGTGTAAGAACAAGTTAAAAAGACTCAAACTAAAATTATTAGCAGAATGTGAAGAAATAAAAGTTTTGGTGTTATCTCAGAGAGTAGTCTATTTATTGTGTTGTAGACATAGGAGTCATTTACACTGGGGACATGTCCCCACCACTTTTTGAAATGGCTGATTTTGTCCCCATCACTTTTTTAAAACATTCTGAAATATAGCTTGCAGTTAAATAAGAAATGAAAAATCCTTTAGAAAAGTTTATTTGCACATTAAGAAACATGCAATGGAATTAAACTATAGAAGAAACTAATGTGCATTGTCAAAAAAAGGAACTTAACTTAAAAAAAGCAAGCTACTGATTATAAAATGACCCAAAAATGTGAACTTTAACACTTCTTAACACAGTTTCTTTTTGGCCATGTTATCCGTTCTCTCCCTGTGAACATAACAAAAGAGGAGGAAAGACTAAATCATGCCTACATATATGTTGCCTCAGTAGGGACGATATTACATGAGAAAAGTTGATCTACGGGAGAAACATATCTGAAAGCAACACAGAATACTTTAGAGCTGCACTGCTTTATATTCTGTTATATTTATACACTGCTCAAAAAAATAAAGGGAACACTTAAACAACACAATGTAACTCCAAGTCGGTCACACTCCTGTGAAATCAAACTGTCCACTTAGGAAGCAACACTGACTGACAATCAATTTCACATGCTGTTGTGCAAATGGAACAGACAACAGGTGGAAATTATAGGCAATTAGCAAGACACCCCCAATAAAGGAGTGGTTCTGCAGGTGGTGACCACAGACCACTTCTCAGTTCCTATGCTTCCTGGCTGATGTTTTGGTCACTTTTGAATGCTGGCGGTGCTTTCACTCTAGTGGTAGCATGAGACGGAGTCTACAACCCACACAAGTGGCTCAGGTAGTGCAGCTCATCCAGGATCCAGATCCCTCAGGAGACCATCCACCACCTCATCAGGAGCATGCCCAGGCGTTGTAGGGAGGTCATACAGGCACGTGGAGGCCACACACACTACTGAGCCTCATTTTGACTTGTTTTAAGGACATTACATCAAAGTTGGATCGGCCTGTAGTGTGGTTTTCCACTTTGATTTTGAGTGTGACTCCAAATCCAGACCTACATGGGTTGATAATTTGATTTCCATTGATAATTTTTGTGTGATTTTGTTGTCAGCACATTCAACTATGTAAAGAAAGGAGTATTTAATGAGATTATTTCATTCATTCAGATCTAGGATGTGTTATTTTAGTGTTCCCTTTATTTTTTTGAGCAGTGTACATTTTGAAATGTAATGTGCTACCTGAATTTTGTTTTTCCTTTTACATAAATAAAACATTTCCCCCATAAATTGGTGCAGAAACCTTCACCAGAATGCAGGAAATTAAGTCTTTAATGATCAAAATTTCCTGGGTGAGGTCCCCCAGACCCCCCGTCCCTGTATCTCAGAATTGAGGATATCTTTAAAACACTTTCAAGGATCTTTTCATCTCGTTAACCTAATATTGTGTATTGAGTATTGTGATGTCTCGCGAGCTAAGTTTCTCTGTGCACCCCTAATCTGAGCCCCTATGTCCCCACCAGTTTTCAACACAAAGTGACGCTCTTAGTTGCAGAGACATCTACTGAACTTATTATGGTAACCAGCTAGCATGGCCCATCCTGTCTCATAATACCACTTTGTACCTCAAGAGGCGATTTATTTATACCGATATTATAGCTCAGCCCTCCACCATGTAGTTTCAGCTAGTGTGCTAGCAGCGAGTTTGCAATTTTACACAACATTAGTTTTTTTGGTCTAATAAATAAACAAAATTAACTCAAAAATGTCAAAAAAGAAAATATTCTTACACCTATTTTCTTTATCAAACAGAAAGATACTACTGTACACCTTCTGAATTCAAGTTTTTCTTTCATTGAACTAATTGCCTTGTAAAACATACTTCATTCAAACTCGTTAGCTGCAAGCTAACTGTACAGACACCTGATTATACAGACACAAGATCACTGATTAACATGTTATATGTAACTGGTTTAGAAATGTAATTTTGTTTGGGTGGGGAATTACGGCGGGAACCATTTCTCACTTTGACAACAAGCTGATATAAATAATCCCAGCACGTAACTCCCCTTTAGTAGTAGTTGTTTTTACATTTCTGGTTATGAGTGGATTGAACTAACGAGATACAATGTATTAATTAGCCAGTTTTCAGTCTTAATGTTAAGCCAGGCTAACTAATTCTGTTTCTGGAATTAACAGTGCTAGAAATTAAGCTAATTGTGATGAAAATGTGTTAAAATGTGAAGTCATTGTAACTAACAGATACTTAGTCAGTTTGTTTGATTTGGAGTTAAAAGACATATGGTTTCACAATGCATTTCCCAATATTTGTGGAAAGGGAGGTCACACTTGTCCGCGTTTCAGTCTGATGCTGCTTCTCTGTGTGAGTGGCCGGTGAGGTTCACTTCTCCGCATAAAAAACTTTGTCCATAACATCAGCTGGTTAGTCAGCGCCCCTAACAGCCCCCTATCACGACGACAAAGAAGAAGAGTTCTTTCTTCTTCTTTAGTGTTTATTAGCGGTCGGCTGACTGACTGAATGATGCTCTACCGCCAGCTGTTGCTCTGTCATTTTGTCGCTCCAGTCAGAAAGACTGAGGGGAAATGAAACAAAGTTGAACTTATTTTAAAAACCTAAAAGATCTGGGGCTTTTGACAAAACATTCGGGCTTAAGCCCAATAAGCCACCCCCGCTCCGCCTATGCTCGCGTTCACGTCACTTTCTGCCCCTCGGACAATCAAATTTACAGTTACAGTTGTATTCCAGGTGTATTAGAAAATATTCAGTTGCATTATAATCTACAGGATGGTTTTGATGGTGACATTGCTATTAAAATATAGATTTTATACCAGGCGAGGACGAAAATATCGTATTTTCCTGTATTGTATGTATTCTCTAATAGAAAAATAAATAGATTCATATTCTTTAGCTTCTGATCTACCAAAGGAGATCTTTGCATCTAGGCCTAATGGTTGAGTTATTACTGATTCATTTTGGGTATATATTATTTTAGGCGTTTTTCCTGGAAATAGGTGTCTGTTTCCAAGAGGTTAATAAATTATGGGCAGAATTTTGCACATTAAACAAGTATTGTCAGTCCACTGCTGAAAGTGCCTACAATGGGCATGAGAGCATCAGAACTGAACCACGGAGCAATTGAAGAAGGGGGCCTGGTCTGATGAATCATGTTTTTACATCACGTGGATGGATGGGTGCGTGTGTCGCATGCCTGGGGAACACATGGCACCAGGATGTACTATGGGAAGAAGGCAAGCCAGCAGAGGCAGTGTGATACATTGGGCTATGTTGCAGTACATGAACGCCCTTTCACGGAAATGGTATTTCCTGATGGCAGTGGCATCTTTGAGCAGGATAATGTGCCACAAAGCAAAAATGGTTCAGGAATGGATTGAGGTACCACCAGGGTGTTGACTTGGCCTTCAAATTCCCCAGATCTCAATCCAATCAAGCATTTGTGGGATATGCTGGACAAACAAGCCTGATCCATGGAAGCCCCACCTCACAACTTGCAGTGTGAAAGGATCTGCTGCTATCGTCTTGGTGCCAGATACCACGGCACACCCAGTGGGATATAACACTACACAGACTGATGTTATCAGTCCCAGCAGCTTAACTCATATTCACTCTCAGCAGGACTCTTTTCACATCTGCAGTGGATACTGACAGTGGCCGTTCCTCTGGAGGTGGAGTAGACTTTATCGCTGACACTTTGTTGAGGAGATCAAAGCGAGCATAAAAGGTGTTTAGCTCATCTGGTATGTGGCCTCACACATGATCAGGATTCTTGTACCAAGAAGCTGTTGCAAGCTGTTGTTCAGAACGTTTTTAACAAATGCTTTCAAAAAGTGATGGGGACAAAATCAGCCATTTCAAAATGTGGTGGGGACATGTCCCCAATGATTAAATTTTGTTACATGCTTGCTTTCTCTTTTAAGGAAGTAGTTTTCTGTTGCTGATTGAGTTTAATTTATCAGTATTATTTTAATTGTTAAAAATAATTTTTTTTGGTTGCACAGAATCTGTGGAGTATAAATTATTTCTATTAGTATAATATTCTAACATTAAATTAAAACTAATTTCATAGCTTGGCTACTGTGTTGGGCAGAAACTGTAATAATATTACTTTTCTCATTTTAAATTTACTCATTTTCCCAGTAACTAGCAGTGTAATGGATTACTATTTCCAAAACAGTAATATCATTACAGTTACTAATCCAAGTAACGCTGCGGTACTGAGTTACTGAATGCACCATCCTTGGCGTGAATGCGCGACTGGGCGGCAGGTCAGCTGCAAGCTGTTGTTCAAGTCAGCTGTTAGTATAATGTTACTATATTACTTACATAATCTCAGTATATTCAATCAATTTCATATACTGTACACTAGTTTAGGCCTATTATGAATATTATATTCCAGTTACCAGTGTTGAGAAGTAACTAGTTACAAGTAATTTAGTTACGTAATTTAATTACAAATGAACTGTAACTAATATGTTACAGTTACTGGGGAAAATGTGTAGTTAAATCACAGTTACTCGGCTATATGTTAAATAATATTAATTTTGTTGCTTAGCATGTTTTCATGTGCACAATGTCTCTCTTTGCCAGGTCCAGCCACAGGTGTTTAGTAAAGTTTGATGTTCTTGATTGGTTCTCATGTCTGAATTTGCAGCACCAACATCTGGCAGTTAAACTGCCTCTCAAACTGTCTGGTTAACAGTTGAAAAACATTCATTAGAAATTTAGAAAAGCAAGGAAATGTGGTAAATTCAATTACTTTGAATAAAGAGTAATTGAAAGTTAAGTAGTTAACCTAGGCTACTGTTACATTTTAAATAGGGTAACTTGTAATCGGAAATCTATTACATTTCCAAAGTAACTTTGCCAACACTGCCCACTGTTACAGCAGTTTAATTTTTGTGGAATGTTTCCATTTATAAAATCCATGTGCAAGAAAATACAAAAAAGTAAATACTTCAATAATGATCAATTGTCAATAATCATAATTGCAGAACAATTACAGTAGGTTGTAGTCTTTACTCGCATACTGTGCTCGTAAATCATTTTCCCGCTTCCCATGTATTTATTTTTTGGGATATATGCAAGTGAAATACTCTGTACAGCCCTGCATCATCCATCCTGGCAACTGGTCCCCTCATGCTGCTGTTCTTGTTTTACTGGTGGGTGCCGTTGACTTCCCATCTCTGTTACAGCTAATGGTCTAACGTTATATACTGCAACTGGCTTTATCGGAGGGGAACGTAGCAAACATTTCAAATAGCCAGAGCTGGAACACTTAAGTTACAGTATACTGCTACCAACATGTCATGTGTACAGCCCATCAGAGTGCTAAAATAGTTAAATATAATCAAAAACTACAACACAGTCCCATAAAATAGAGCACTGTGTTTGTGTTTGCATAAAAATCCCTCATCTTCAGCTTTGAGTAGGCCTCTGTCTGGCTCAGCTTCCCCTGTGCTGGACTCTCCCTCTGCTTGTACTGATCGTACAGCTACATATGCATGAGAAGAACATCAGTAATAAATGTGACTAACAATAATACATTTTCTAATTCTATCTCATATCTCACATATGATTGCCTACTCAGCCCTGCACACTGCCCCTGTACCTGTCACTGTTTTTTCTGGTTCCATTGTCTCCTCCTCTTTCTTCTCTCCCTCCTCATCAACATGACTGGGTCCTTCATCACCCTGTACTTGTACATCATCTCCACTGACCTTAACAGCTAATATATATACAGACACACACAGATTCCTCGCTTATAGAAGGATGTTGTCTTTGAGTGATAACACATTGCAAACCGTTGCTTATCATAAATATTATAAATATATAAATAAATAAAATTGTATAAATAAATATTATATATAATATTTATGCCTATATAAATACATATATAAATATATATATAAATAATTTCAGTATTTAATAAATGCATTTCTAATTGTGCACTTCTTCTCCTGCTGGGTCCTGCCTGCCACAGCAACTTTTTCACCAAGGAAGCAGTCACTTAATTTGGCGCATTCAGCTGCGTCTTGTGCCAACATCTTTTTCTTCTTAATTTTTCGGCACCACACATTTCTTTTTCCTCATTCTTTCTTTTTGCCATATTTACTGTCTTTATTGCACTTGTCACACAACCCTGGACTGAGTTCAGCACCAACAAAACGTAGCAAACTGGTGGCAAAAGGTTTTGGATTAAACTCGCCCCAAAGGGAACTCCTTTGATTGGCGCCAATGAGCCAACCAGAAAAAACGAGGATCAGTCCAAGTCGGTATCCTCCCATCAATAGTGAAAGTATTAGTTTGGCCCAAACTGCGTTCCGCTGCAGCTAACCAGTCCGTCAGCACAGTCGCGGATCATTAAGTAAAACATTAGAAACTGAAAACTTTTAGGGACATTAAACCCGTTTAATGTAAGAAAAGCCATATGAAACTGTAGGCTATGGTTGCCCCTTCTCTTTCTTCTCCAAAATATTTTCAATTCAAAACATTAGAGGACAAAAATTAATTTTCAGGAAATAATAATAAATTATTGTATTATCTTGGTATAACTGAAATCATAATTTCATCTTGCTTCATTTCCATCTAATTAGAAACAGATAGATACTTGGTTACATTAACTTACTTGGAATGCCAGAGACAAGTTTGAGGGGCCGCAGTACTCTCACCGCCCTCAGTGTTCTTAGATCAAAATCAGCACCCACAGTGGCCAGGATCCTGCAAACACAACAGCAGCATGAGGTTAAGATTACAGGTACTTTTCATTGTCAGCAGGTATTTGTCTAAAAAAAAATGTGCAGGAAAAGAGTATTACGGGTGTTAAGTGTATCATTTTAAACACCAGTTAATCATTTTCAAATAATTTATTAGGTTGATAGACAAATTGCAAAAAATTTAGACAATGGTAATGACTGTGAACTCATGAAAGGAATGTTGTACCAGTGTTGCTCACGAGGACCACAGTACACATTAGTACTATGCAAATTTGACACTGATGTTAAGTGTGAATGCTGATGCTTATTCTCTTTATTAGTGTGAAAGCTGATTCAGCAGCATTCACACTATTGTTATTGTATTCTGCATCATCATTATTATTATTAATTATTATTATTAATAATATTATTAGGGCCTGAGCACCGACCAGTGCAAGGACCCTATTGGAATTGCTATGGGAATGGCAGCGCATGTACATGCAGCAGCCTAACGCTCCTTCAAACTTGGAGACATTTTTGTTTTTCATTTGTCTGGCTTTATTACTGAAAAACACGTGTAACCTATGAAAGAAATACAGTCATTGGAAGAGGAATACAGGGTTTTGGATTAAAGAGCAGTGGACCTTGAGACGATCCACCGAGCTAGATCCACCGGACCAGGCAACACAGCTGGTGATCACTCAGAAGAGAGGAAAGAGAGTCCGTACAAAATGGGACTCAAGTTGGCCAAGCAACAGGAAGTTAGAAACTGTTGCCCACATCTTTACAGAGATCTGCTTCCATTCCAGATCAAGCACTCAGCGGGCAGACCATGTTCCAAGCTGTCAGTGCACAAGACTCCGGCAAGATGAGAGGACTCTGTATGTACATCGATGATGCTCAAACGTAGTCAAAGTGAACACTGTTTCCCAAATGTCTTTTAATGTAAAGATGAAACCATATTATCATTGGTTGCTGCTCTTTTACATTCACCCCAGACTTAAATTCACAAAATGCACTGCAGAATGTGTATCTGGGTGTATTTGTGTCATCTATGTATATGTATGTAAATAACTTTATATTTTTACATGTTACCATGTTTTAATATTCGTTTAATTGTCTGTTCTATGTAAGTTCTATGTGTAGTATAAAGGGACAATAAACATTAATTTTGTTATACAACCTTGTGTTTAATGATAAATAAACTACCTTTAGGGGTCCAAGCCAGAGATGGGCTGGGGGCCAAGCATGGAACGGACATGTCATATAAAATGACATTTGATTTGATTGATTGTTACAGTGCAACCCCAAGGTATAGATTCTTGAATTTTAATCTCTCAACTCATCTGCATCTGAGAGTTTTCTCAAAATCCTATTTCCTATTTCGTCTGTGCTGAATTTTGATACATCAATCTGTTTTGAAATTATACATTTTACACCTGTATCTTTTAGTTAAAGCCTAGATAAATGCTCATAAATCAAACTTGACTTAAGCTATTGTAACAAATGGTTGCCACTCTGGGTGTAAAAGTCTGGAGGGAACAGAGTTCCTGCTCAGATTTCAAAAATCAGTTAACTCACTATCGATGTACCCTATTTTTTCCGTGATTTTGCTAACATTACATTGTGATCAACAAATCCGTGTTGAAATCATAGAAATCCTGCTCTCTGGAGCTCCTACACAAACATACACACAGAGCAAAATCAGTAGTCAGCAGAGCAGACCGCCACGGCCACGAGACAGTGAAGTGAACCAGGTAAAGTGACCACCATTACTCGAGTTGCTGACCACTGCAGCATGCAGCTTGGCTGGATACTGGCTTGTCAGTTGCTGCTAACTGCATGGTAACATAATTTAGCAAATTCTTACAAATGGGGATGCTGAGCAAGTCTGTGACACAATTTTCAGTGTGGCATTTGATACAAAACCATTTTTTCCTACATATTTTGACCAAATGGCATCAACATTTTACCATAGTATATCTGGACCATTTCCCACAAAAATGACAATCTCAGATTTTTTTATATTCCATACATTTTGGAGCTGCAGTAGCTCAGGACTTGGCTGGAAACCGGAGGGTCGCTGGTTCAAGTCCGGCTTAGACCAGGGATACGGAGTGTGGACAGTCCACTTCCTGGGCACAGCCAAAGGTGGCCTTCAGCAAGCCCCTGAACCCCCAACCACTCGGGGCGCCGAGACAGCCCCCTTGCTCTGACATCTCTCCATGTGTTGTTAATATAGGTCCTGTGCATGTGTGTGGCCTGTGTGTATAATACTAATAATATAAAACATAAACTACAGAGTGAAAAAAAAAGTAATTTCCCCTTGTGGAATTAATAAAGTATGTCTTCTTTTTTATGTTAAATTTTACATAAACGGTCATAAATCAAATTACGGCGCTAGTTAAATGTACACAGTGCAGTGGATCCGATTCGCCTCTATCCTGATCGTCGGGTTGCTGTGGTAGCGACTTGTCATTTACAAGATACCACACCCTAAAGCATACTCTGCTTTATCATCCATTTTCCTCTCAATGGGACCATCATTTACTAAATGAACATCATGCTGTATTGAAGAAGACTTGAAACTAGTGACTGAGACCATGAACTCAGGAAAGTGTTTAATGAGGTAATAAAAAAAAAAGTGAGAAATAGGGTAATTTTGTCATTGACTCCAGTGCAATCAGACTTAATCTTTCAACCAGAGTCCCGTCCCTGCTGGCTATTAGAAGGAATGCATGTTTAATGCACTTCCACATTACCTTCACTTTTCAGACCCAGACGTTACCGTTTTGTTCGGCAAGATTTTTCCAGCGAAAGTGACAAAATTTGCTTCACTGTAAGCTATGGTGAATTCAGAAGTCCGTCACTCTATCTTTTTCAAAATATGTAAAGTCAATTAACATCCATATCCCCATTAATCTTTATTCAAAAATTGACACAGACATTGTCTAGATGGTAAACAAATGGTTTACAGTGTTTTAAATGCTGTTCAGATAGGTAAAACGGTGAGTCTGCCGGGATATTCAATATCTTGCTGTAATTTGTACTGTTTATTTAAGATTTGGTTTTAAATTAGCAGCTGGCTTGCAAATTCCATCCACTGCTCAGGGCCATACACTCACCGGCTTCTCAATTGCTTCTTAACAGAAATAGCTAATCAGCCAATCGCATATATCAAGTGAAGTGCGTATGCGCCAACCGTGCATGCAGCCTGTTGCAGTTGCTCCCCTTCGTCGTCTTACTTTAAACTTTATCTTTTTATATCTCACGTGTGTGATTTTTGGTTTATAGTTAATTTAAGCTACACTCCCTCTATTCATGCAAGTTGAGAGAGTTTTGGTCTGGTTGTTACTCAACTAAATGGTCGCTTTGTTTACACCTGGGACCAGCTGATCGCGCTGAAGCCGACTCACAGACATCCCCACTGAGATCAGCAGGAGGACACACAGAAGACGCAGAGGAGGAACTAAACGGCAAGGGAGGAGAGAGGGGTCCAGACAACAGAGACATAGGAAAAGGAGATATAAGCCGTGTCTCCACTCTCTCATCATGGGCAATGTGAGGTCACTGGCTAATAAAATGCATGAGTTCTGGGAGTGTACGTAGTTTAATGTGTTTCACGGAGACTTGGCTACACCAGGATATTCCTGACCACAACGTTTCCATCGACGGCTTTCAGACAGTTCGGGCCGAAAGGGATTGCACCGAGAGCGGTAAGCGTAAAGGCAGGGTACTTGCCAGTCAACAACAGATGGCGTAATTTCAGTGTCACATTACGGGTGTGTATCAATGTATCTGTAGCCCGGACACTGAACTGCTTGCTGTGGGACTCCGGCCATATAATCTGCCATGGAAAATTTCACATACCATCGCTGTAGCTGTTTACATTCCGCCCTCTGCCAACCCAACGTCGCCATGTAATGTCATCCCACCACCATTTCTGATCTCCAGATTCAACACCCGGGTGCCCTCATAGTGATCTCAGGTGACTGCAACTACGTCACCATGACCACCACACTAACTAACTTCACCCAGTATGTGAGCTGCAATACTAGAGGGGAGATGACCCTGGACCTGCTGTATGCTAATGTTAGGGATGCATACAGCTCTTCCCCCTGGGCAGGTCAGACCACAACCTGGTTCACCTCAATCCCTGTTATGTGTCTCTGGTGAAAAGGTCGCCTGCGACCACAAGGACAGTGAAGAGATGGTCGGAGGAGGCCTATGAGACACTTCAGGGATGTTTCGAGGTGACCGAATGGGATGCACTCTGTGAGCCAGATGGAGAGCACATAGATGAGCTTACTGAGTGAATCACAGATTATATAAACTTCTGTGTGAACTGCACTGTCCCAACAAAAACTGTCCATTGTTACTCAAACAACAAACCGTGGATATCAAGGACATCCTGAATGCAAAGTGGAAGGCTTTCAGAGATGGTAATAGGGAGGAGGTGAGGGCCATTCAGGGGGACCTGAATGTGAAGATCAGGGAGGATAAGGAGAAGTACAGGAGGAAGCTGGAGCGTAAACTCCAGCTGAACAACATTTGGGAGGTCTGGAGCAGCATGAGGAACATGCCGACTGGCAGCAGGAGTGGAAGGCAGCTTGGAAAGGACCAAAAAACTTAATCTGTTCTTTAACAGATATGATACTATGACTTCTGCCCATCCCCCTACTAACTTAGCTGCTGTCTGCCCTCAAACAATTCCAACCCCACTACTCCCCCCTCCTCCTCCTCACTGTCCCCCACCCTCCTGGGAGACCCCTACTCCCCCTTCCTTTGGCTCTGAGGTTAACAGCCCTCTCCAGTCTGACAATTCCTCCTCTCCCCCTCCCCCACCTGTAACTTCTGTGTCTCACTGCTGACCAGGTGAGAAGACAGCTGAGGAGACTCCACTCTAACAAGGCTGCAGGCTCTGATGGTGTCCGCCCTGGGGTGCTCAAAGCCTGTACACCCCAGCTATGTGGAGTCCTTATCTTCAACCTGAGCCTGAGTCTCCAAAGGGTCCCTGTGCTCTTGAAGACATCTTGTCTCATTCCTGTACCAAAGACGCCACATCCCAGTGGCTCCAAGGACTACAGACCTGTGGCACTGACCTCCCACATAATGAAGACCCTAGAGAGACTGGTTCTGGAAGAGCTGTGGCCCATGGTCAGACCTCTCCGGGACCCACTCCAGTTCGCCTACTATCCCCGACTGGGAGTTAAGGACGCCATCATCTTCCTGCTCAACCGCCTCTACGCCCACCTGGACAAGCCGGCAAGCACTGTGAGGGTCATGTTTTTTGACTTCTCCAATGCTTTCAGCACCATCAGGCCGGCCCTGCTGGGTGAGAAGCTGACAGCAATGCAGGTGGATGCCCCCCCTTGTGTCCTGGATTGTTGACTACCTGACGGACAGACCACAGTATATGCGCCTACAACACTGTGTCAGACAGCGTGGTCAGTAACACCGGGGCCCCGCAGGGGACTGTCCTCTCTCCCTTCCTCTTTACCACCTACACCACGGACTTCAACTATCACACAGAGTCCTGCCAACTTCAGAGGTTTTCAGATGACTCTGCTGTGGTTGGATGGATCAGCAAGGGTGACGAGGCTGAGTACAGGGCTGTGGTAGATGACTGTCACATGGTGCGAGCACAACCATCTACAGCTCAACGTGACAAAGACTAAGGAGCTAGTGGTGGATCTAAGGAGAGCCAAGGCACCAGTGACCCCTGTTTCCATCCATGGGGTCAGTGTGGACATACTGTAAAATTTCAATTAATAGCTGAGTCCCAAACAGCCGCCTACCCCATTTACTGGCCTGGTGTGGGAACACATTTTGACAAATAAAGGCAGGTCCCGATTAAACTCCTGGCCTGGTTTTTTTAGAAGTTCTTTGGATGTATAAAACCTCTTAAACCCTGCGGGGTTGCCTGCTTTAGCTGCTTCTAGGCTGCTTAGATCGTTAATACAAATATTCATGTTTAAACGTATGATCAATTTGTCAATATGAACGAAAGAATCAAAACAGCTTTTCATAAAAATTTATCCAAGTTGTGAATCCTGTCATGTGAAGTCTATTGCTCTTTGTCTGCTAACTTCTGCTACATTTCTCTCATCCTGCACCCTGTTGTTGTTTTCGTTACATTGCTGTCTTCAAAATAAAAGCGCATAAGCCGTCTGTCGGAGCTAGATCAAATGAATGACATGTCTTTGATATTATTAGATAATTTTTATACAAGTAATATTCTGTTTGAAATAAATAAACTGTTTTATAGTAGCTTATTTCAGAGAGGAATTAAAGTCCTGTCCCATATGGACGCCTGTCCCAAATAAAGGCAGGGTCAGTTCAGTGATTTTAGCAAATAAAAGGCTATTAATCAAAGTTTTATGGTATACACATGACCTGGGAGTGCATATGGACAATAAACTGGACTGGGCCAAGAACACTCAAGCCCTTTACAGGAAGGACCAAAGCTGCCTCTATTTTTGAGGAGGCTGAGGTCCATCAACATCTGCCAGACAATGCTGAAGATGTTTTATGACACCATTATTTCCCAGCACTGGCATGTTATGTTAGCCACAAAGCTGTGGAAAAAATATTGTTGGTTTATATTGTGCTGGTGTAATAAAATTAGACTGAACCACCTCTGTGATGGACAGTAAGTGCAAATCAATGCTTTGAGTTCAGGTCCAACACCAGTATTCATGTAATGGACATCAGCTTAACACAATGACAGACCACACTCAATAAACTACACTCATCACTGTCTGGCATCTAGACAAAAAGATAACATGGCTACATGGGGCAAAATAACCAATATATAGTGTTTCATTATATTCCAGTCAAATCTGATGTTCATTTATAAATGTTGCTCATGGATAGTGGTTACAAATAATGATGCCTGTGCATTGCTTTGTATGGCTACAGCCTACGGCAGCTGTTTAATTTGCCTAATCTTCGCAGATCTTTAGACCACGGTGGAAACGCACACAACAGTGGGCTGAAGGAACCTTTTAGTTCCTTGAAAATAGACCTGGGGACTTAAAAGTCCCTGGTACTTTTGGTCGAAAAGCGCCTAAATACAGCCCAAATACTGTACATTCGATGCACAGGGTTAATTTGCATCTGCATGTATACACAGTCATTCAAGCTTTGCAACCTCACACCTATTCTTCCAGAATGCTGTCTGTCTGGCTTCCTCTGCAGATAAACGTGTAAGGTAGCATGCAGAGATACATGACCAGTAGCTGAGCAGTGCCTGGCTGCCTCTCGGTTCCCGACCCTGCATGACAACCAGGTCTCAATCTCAATCAATCAGCTCCCTGGAGAAGGTAGGGGTGGTGATGGAGTGGATGCCTCCCAAGGCATCGATCAGCAGTCTCAGACACATCAGTCCGAAAAAGAAAACAGCGCACAGTTTGGCTGTCTGCCTCCGTCTCGTTCTCCACCTCTTTACTGGCTACATAGCAGGTTATGTTCCAGATAAGGGATGAGCTCTATAAAAACACCCCCTACTGAACAATCAGTTCTCCTGGAAAATGGCAACACCATTCGATTCCCCAGATCCCACAGACAGTTTTAAAGGCATTTTTTTTTTTTATGTGAGGCAAAATATTATGACTTAAATATTTTGCTTTTCAAGTTAAGTTTTATAAGAAGAAAGAATATCGTTTGCTATTGCCACTATTTTTGTTAGTTGGTTTGTAAAATATGCTGCTCTGCTGCCAGTAGACTTGTCCATATTTGCAATCGGTCATCTGCTGTAAACCCTGTTATGTGAACACACTCATGGCTGGATAGGGAAACCCTGAAGGTTGATTTACGGAGTTGATAACCAGTGTTGTGTGACCACTTAGCCTAATCGCGAAAAAACATCCTGGGTATGTTGAACTTGCTTCATAGAATAGGCCCCTGATTTTACTAACACGCTATTACGAACACCAAACCAGTGGTTCTCAACCAAGTAGTTAAAAACGTTGTCTCTTGAGAACACATCTAATTTTTAAGGTACCAAGATTTTAAATAGCAAATTTATAAAACCAAAATCATTTGTGGGCAGACATTTAGAGTCAGAAAGACCTTTATGTCAGCAATAAAGATAAGCATAAGTAGCTCTCCTTTGAGAGAGAAAGTCCGAACAGAGGCCCAGTCTTGTCCAGAGTTACAGCCTGGTTACAGCTAGTGCGCTGCTTAACAGCATCGGAGGCTGCGGGGGTGGGGAACTCCAGTGTTGTTGGAAGAATTACTAAGCTTGTCTATTAAACACGAAAGGCGTCACTTGGTTTTATTTTCGTTGTCCAACTTTTGAATTGAACCTCAAACTGAGTATTTTTGAAGGTTTTTCAGATAGACTCATTGGTGGTTGAACTGTTGGTTTTGTATTGAGCTCTTACTGTATTACTGTGGTGAACTTTGTTTTTCTTGTGGTCTGTAGGTAGGCCTACCTGATGATATTATATCATATTATTTAATGCTATGACTTCACTCTCAAATTATCTTTCTCATATTATTATAATTTGATATTTCTTCTCCACCATTGCTCATAATAATAATTCATGCATCACCTAATTTCATCATAACACAGGCCTGGCCTCCAAGAAAGAACAGTGTATATTTTATCTATCTGATATTGTGTTGGTCATACTATACACTGATTTATTGCTTGTCCGTTTTGAATAATACAGGAGCTAAAGAGCTTGAAAATCAATCACATATTAAATCGCAATCTTGGTTTAAAAAAATTGCAATTAGATTATTTTCCAAAATCATTAAGTCTTACTCATCAGGGCTGTGTAGGTGTGGATTGACAGTGGCACCAAAGGCAAGTAACCCACCCACTGTCATTAGATTTTGATTCAAATGTTGCTAAATTCTGATTGGTGCACAGAAACTTGAGACATCACCTTTTTCCAAACAACCACTTCAAGAAGAATTCTCCTGTGCCCTGTCCCAGTATCAAGCAACCCCCAGCTAGTGAAACTCAGCAGTGGGATCAGCATAATAATACCAGCATTTTTACTTAAATGTGAGCTGCCATTACAAAATGGCAATAAAAAGCCTCAATGTGGTGCTCACTGGGAAGCAGGATAAACAGTGCAGCAAAAGGAGTGAATGAACCAAGGTCACCAACACTTTTTCTCCATTCCACTGAGCTGGATGATCAGGCTCCATTTGCTCATCAGACTGCAAAGTGATGGCAGCACAACATACTATACATTAATTGCCACAGAGCATCAAACACAGATTTTGGTTTAAAAACAACATAAAGATCATCTAGTGGAATTCAACCACACTATGTGAAGTACAGTAGTAAATCAACATAAGACATTTGTTATTTCCAACAAATGTCTGGCTAGTGTAAAGCTATATAAAAATCACTTGGCAAGTTCTGTCTAACCATATAATCATTTACACTTCAGAGGTCAGGGTCAGCTAAAGGAAAGCTCAGCCCTAGCGGATAAAAAAGGCCACTGTCAGTATCCACAGCAGATGTCTGTGTCTGATTCAAAGACAGTTTTGCCTCTTAAATTCACTATATCGTGGTCTCCTTGAGTTTCTTGATGGACAGATAGTTTTACTTGTTGTTAAAGTAATCGCTATAGGCTAACTGTAGCAGCCATTAGCTAGTTAGCTCCTAGGACTCCTAGTAGCATGACTAACTGAACTAACTAGCTTTTAGGAACAGTTATGGTTGCCATCTTCAACACAGAAAAATAAGGGATGCCTGCCGCAGCGGAAGCCACAACCCTCGGGGCCACGATGACCACAGGCCCGACAGCATGCCAGTGGTGGTATAGCATAACTTAAAAAATATTTTCAGTAAAGTATTATGATTGATACCAATGGACATTATAATAAGCTATCTGCTATTGAAATCAGTGTCAATTTGGCTTTCAGAGGAATGTGTAAGATGTAAACCATATTTTATTAACTTATTAAATTAACAGATCTGTAACTTATTCACTAAAATTAAACAAATGCATTGATAATCAAAAAATTGATCAGAAAAAAATATATAGTGAAGGAGACTTTTGCAAAGGATCTTTACATCAACATCAGAGGACCAGAAGTAGTAGTGTGCAGTATTTGAGCATGTCAGGCCTACTTCCTTTTATTAGAGTGCTTCTTGTCACGTGCAGCACTGAGTAGCGGTTTGTCTTTCAAAGCTACAGT
The DNA here is from genome assembly GCF_014851395.1 of Micropterus salmoides. Lineage (NCBI taxonomy): Eukaryota > Metazoa > Chordata > Actinopteri > Centrarchiformes > Centrarchidae > Micropterus > Micropterus salmoides. Next base: position 3,074,395 of record NW_024044459.1, read on the forward strand.
AAAACTATGAACAGGACTGCTCAAAGTTAAGAGTAATCAAGATCTCACTCCTAATGAGCTCCACAGAGCACCAGTTCCTGCTGTTAGTCCATTTGTTCGTCATTCTGGAAAAGATGGAAAAAATGGAAGTAAATTGCCAAATACCGAACAAGTACATTCACATTTTTGCCTTTTTTCCCCCCATTGCATAAATTAAATAGTCAAAATGTGCTTTTTACTCACAGGTGTTTGCCACAGGATTTGGAAAGACTATGGTGGGTGGGTCCGAGGCCCAATGTACACATGTAATATGTTTTATACTTTCTGTGAATATAATCCAATTAATCTTTTTTCCATACTGTATCATACCTTATTTTGAAAACCGGACTTTGTCACGTGTATCCTTGCGTGAAATTCAAGCCCGACCCAATTTGATAAATAATGTTGTACGTGGTTCTTGTATTGCGTAACATGAAGACTTCACAGCCTCTCATCAGGTAGGACTCTCATACTGCAACACTTGTAAAGAGAGAAAATGACAGGATAAAGTCGCTAACCTGCCTGTCAGCTCGCTCTGGTCCTTTTTAGTTACCATAAAGGCTTGAATATGTGTGCACTCCAAATTTAGACCTGCCCTACTCTGACTCTGATTGGGCCTGAACCTGAGTATTAAACAAACCAATCAAACTAACGATGGCAGCAAGTATTACCCAATCAGGGGTAGAATAGGACAAGTCTTCACAGAATGCGGGTGGGATGATTTGCATGGGATACGGTGTTAAAGACAACTTAGAAAAACGGGCCAAACCACATACCGTATTGATTGAGTGAATGTGCCATAAAGTTTGGAAACAAACAAACAGCGTTCTTCTCCCAGGGCCGGGGAGTGAGGCAGGGATGCAATCTCAGTCCAATTCTCTTCAATCTATATATCAATGAATAAGCGAACCAATTAGAGAGTTCCACGGCACCTGGCCTCACCCTGAACGACAGAGATCAGAGGTCTGCTGTATGCAGATGACTTAGTGTTGCTTCCACCTACTAAAGAAGGTGTGCAGCAGCACCTTAATCTCCTGCAGAGATTCTGTCAGACCTGGGCCCTGACAGTAAACATAACAAAGACTAAGATAATGATCTTTCAGAAACAATACAGAAATCAGGTTAAAGACAATTTCTATTTAGACCCCACTAAACTACAACATACAAAAAAAACTACACTTACCTTGGCCTCATTACATACACAGGGAACTTCAACATGGCTGTGAAAGATCTAAGGGACAACGCAAGGAGAGCATTCTATGCAATAAAAAGAAAGATTAAAATCTATATTCCAATTGAAATCTGGCTTAAATTTTCCAATTTGTACTAGAACCAATAATTCTATATGGCAGCAAAATTTTGGGGCCAAAACTTAATAATGAATTTGACAAATGGGACAAAACAATTATAGAATCTTTCCATACTGAGTTCTGTAACAGCATCCTACAGGTGCAGAGAAAAACACCAAATAATCTGTGCAGAGCAGAGCTCAGCCAATACCCCCCCTTTCCAAAACTACAGAAAAGATCAATTAAGTTTTTTACAATCACTTAAAATCAGTTAACTCCCAGACATACCATCACAAAGCCCTAACATACCAGGAGCTGAAACCAGAGAAGAGTCCCCTCAGCCAGCTGGTCTTGAGGCTCTCTGCAGTAACAAGTCCCCAACAGCCTCAGGACAGCAACACCAACTCAAGCAGACCAAACCAAATTATCAACAAGTAGAAAGAAAATATATTGAATACTGGAAAGAAATGACCAAAACACAAAGTAAATTACAATGTTATCTGACCCTAAAAGAGAATTCACACTGGCAAACTACCTGAGCACAATAAAATGTCCCAAACTAAGAAAAATGTTGACAACACACAGACTGAGTGAACACAGCCTGGCCATAGAAAAGGGTCGCCACAGGCAGAGCTGGCTACCACAAGAGGGGAGACTGCTCCCAGTGTGACAGGGGACAGGTAGAGACAGAGCTGCACTTTCTAACCTCATGCCCTAAATATAAAACCCTAAGACAAAAACACTTTGCAAACATTTCCCAAATATACCCCGAATTCCATCCCAACCTACTGGGAGAAATGCCCAAATGTGAAATAATTGCTGCAAAATATGTCTCCTCATGCCATGAAGTGAGGACAACCAGTGGAAACTCAGACTGATAAATAATTGTACAAATTTTCAAATTATTATCATTTTGATTGTTTGATATTTTAGGAATTGTTTTGTTTTTAAATTTCACATAGAGACGAACACGAACAAAACACATAAAAATACTTATTTAAAGAAAAACAGCACGGTCGGGACGGCAAGGGGCCGCTGCGTCTGCACGCTCCTCCATCATTACTCGTAACATCAAACATGCAAAGAAGCATACAACACCGCAAGAGAAGACTGAAAGCTGGCATTAAGGAGGCAAAGCAGAGACATTAGAGACTGGAGAGAGACCTCAACACCAAAGATATGTGGCAGGCGATCAAATAAATCACAGGCTACAAAAGCAGGAGTGCTCTCGGAGGATGTTTTGATACCATTCTTTATTCACTGCTGTGTTCTTAGGCAAAATTGTGAGCGAGCCCAGTCTCTTGGCTGAGAAGCAACCCCACACATGAATGGTCTCAGGATGTTTTACTGTTGGCATGACACAGGAGTGATGTTAGTACTCACATTGTCTTCTACGGACAAGCTTTTATCCGAATGCCCCAAACAATCGGAGAGGGGATTCATCTGAGAAAATGACTTAACCCCCAGTCCTCAGCAGTCCAATCATTGTACCTTTTGCAGAATAATAGTAGCTGACTTTATCACTGCTTATGCACCAGTAGCCCGAGAGATAATGTATTAATAAATTATCTCTCAGGCTACTGGCACTTACTGAGACCCGGATCAAACCAGAAAACTCTGCTAACCCCGCTGTGCTGTCCACCAATTACCCTTTCACCTACACCCCTTGACTGTCCAGGAGGTTATATACTGTCCACAGGACAAATGGGTAACTTTGTGGATGAACTAGACACACTTTTGTCTTCAATCCCAGAGAATGGCTACTTGTCCTCGGTCATATTAACATTCACTTAGACAAATCAAACTCAGCAGACGTCCGGTCTCTGATTCAGTCCTTTGATGTAAAACGGCCCCCCAACCCACAAAGCTGGCAAGGTGCTCAACCTCGTTCTGTGTCACCAAATGCAACAGTCACACATATTATACCAACTTTATTTGTTAAGCACTTTACAACAACCAAAGTTGACCAAAGTGCTGTACAGAAAAATAAACATAAACATATGTACAATTAATAACCATACAATAAAAAACATTCAAAGTAACAAATAAAATCAAGTAAATGAAGTCGACATCTTACTAGGTGTCAAAAGCCAAAGAGAAAAGATGGGTTTTAAGAAGGGTTTTAAAAACAGATAAAGAAGAGGCCTGCTTTACATGCAAAGGCAGATCATTCCATAGTTTAGGAGCAGACAGAGCAAAGGCACGGTCCCCTCTGAGCTTACGCCTAGTTTTAGGCACAGTCAGGACCAGCTGATCATCTGACCTGAGAGCGCGGACGGGTTTATAAGAGTGTAGAAGCTCAGAGAGGTATGGCGGGGCAAGACCATTTAGTGATTTAAAAGCAAATAACTAAATTGAATAGGCAGCCAGTGTAATGAGGCTAAAATAGGGGAAATGTGCTCATGTTTACGTGTGCCCGTTAAAAGACGTGCTGCTGCATTTTGTATCATCCGGAGACGGGTGATGGAGGACCCACTAACCCCCACATATAGTGAATTACAGTAGTCCAGCCGTGTAGTTATAAAGGCGTGGATTGCAGTTTCAAAATGTTGTCTTGACAGAATTGGCTTTATTTTGGCCAGCTGCCTCAAATGAAAGAAGCTTGATTTGACTGTCAAATTTAAGCTCAGGGTCCACTTTAACTCCTAGGTTTGTAATGCTAGGTTTAATATAGGGTGCCAAGGAGCCCAGATCTACAGGCGGGGTCCCAGTGGTGCCTCCAAAAACCATCACTTCTGTTTTTTTATTATTAAAATTTAAAAAGTTCAGAGCCATCCAGGCCTTGATGCCGTCGAGACAATTGAGTAGTTGTCTAACAGAGTTATCATTTTTCTTTTCAAGAGGTACATAAATCTGACTGTCATCTGCATAACAGTGGAATGAAATGCCTTACTTTCTAAGTATGGAACCAAGTGGAAGCAAATACAAAGAGAAAAGTAGAGGGCCGAGGACTGAGCCCTGTGGGACCCCACACAAGAGAGGAGCAGAGGAGGATACAAATTCACCTACGCTAACACAAAAAGTTCGAGCCGCTAAGTATGACCTAAACCATTCCAGTGCTATGCCACTGATGCCCACCCACTGCCTTAAACGTGAAATCAATATTTCATGATCCACTGCGTCAAATGCAGCAGTTAAAACTAAAAGCACAAGGATAACACAGTCGCCAGAGTCAGTCGCTAAAAAGACATCATTAAAAACTCTTAAAAGAGCGGTTTCGGTGCTGTTCAAGGTTTTAAAGCCGGACTGGAAAACCTCTAGTATTTTATGTTCTTCCAAAAAGGCCAATAATTGACTGTGCACAATCTTCTCTAAGATTTTTGAAAGGAAGGGCAATTTGGAAATGGGCCTGAAATTAGCAAGAACTGACGGATCTAGAGCAGGTTTTTTAATCAGAGGTTGAACTACTGCATGTTTTAAAATTTCAGGGACCACACCCGAGGTCAGACTACTATTTATAACTGCAACAACAGATGGTCCTACATTGGGGAAAACCTCCTTAAATAGTCGAGGGGGGACAGCATCATTTGGAGAACCCAAGGTCTTCAAGTGACCAACAACCTCCTCTAAAAAAGAAAAAGTCACCGGCTCAAAATGATCAAAAACAGCCGAGCAGGGGACAGAGATTGAAGGGTCTGAAGCTGAAGGTGCAATTTGAGACCTAATAGAAGTGACCTTATCAATAAAAAAGCAAAGGAAATTTTCACACATAGCAGGGGATGCCTCCATACAAGCATTCTGCGGGGCATTTAAAAGTGAGTCAATGGTGTTAAACAAAACACGAGGCTTGTGACAATTTGCCAGAATAATATCTGAGAAATGTTTTCTGAGAAATGTTTTCTTTTAGCATCTTTCACAGTTTCCTGGAAATGACGCCAACAATCCCTTAACATTTGAAGAGACACCTGCAGTTTGTCCTTCTTCCACTTGCGCTCAGCTCTACGGCACTCACGTCTGGCAGCATGAGTCACGTCATTTAGCCAGGGCTCAGATTTAGTTTTAGGCTGCCTGGATTTTAATGGAGCCACAGTGTCTAAAACAGTTTGGCAGGTGGAGTGAAACCATGAGCTAAGCTCTTCTGTGTGCAATACAGACTCAGGAGTGATGGTGTTCTGACTGAAAACAGACACACGACACATGTCTGACCACTATTTCATTCAATTCATGGTATGCGTACAGGAACAGATATGTCTCACAATGCCATGCCGAAACCTCTGCAACCTGTCTTCACTCATTTTGCCTCAGTGGAAGCTACCGCACTACCCCCCCCCCACCAAACACATTTTCCTCATTAGAGGTCAATGATACCACACGATCCCTGTGCTCTACACGGAGCTCATGCCTGGATAGCCTGTATCCTCTATCTACCAAGCCTGCTCGCCCGAACCAGTCCCACCATGGCTGAATGATACTATCCATAGGCTGTGCACCGATCTCAGAGCCAATGAAAGAAAATGGCGAAAAACCCTGCCAACTATAAGGGCTACCATATACTCCTATCCTCTTTCTAAACCAGCGTCAGTGCTGGCAAAACTACTTTCCACCTTCAACTTAACTCTTTAAGATTGAACTCTTGTTCATTCCAGCCAAGCAATCTGTCCACCATGACATCAAACTGCAAATTGACTCCTCAACCATCACTCCAACCAGGGTGGTTAAAAACTTGGGTGTCATGATTGATGACCAACTGTCCTTTTCAGACTATGTTGCTGCGGTCTCTCGGTCATGCCGCATTGCTCTATACAACATAAGAAAAATCAGGCCCCACTCAGTGCGAAACCAGCTTCTGGTACAGGCTCTGGTTGTATCTCGCCTCAATTATAGAAATGCCCTCCCAGTGGGTCTTCCAGCTGCGCTTCCAGTGCAGTGAAACCCCTAAAAATGTTTAGAACGCAGCAATGCGTCTGGTTACAGTGACATCAGGACTGATGTCACTGTATTACTCAGCGACCTCCACTGGCCACCCGTGGCCTCCTGAATCAAATTCAAGTCATTAATGCTTGCATACAGAGTGACTACTATGTCTTCACTGGTCTCATGATTCGATTATGATTATCAGGTCAACAATTTGACTGCTGCACTTTTGCATTTCAGAGGTCCACCTTTTTCGTTATGTCAATATTACGTTATCAATTAACTTCTACATAATGGATTGACATTTGTGAATCGATTCATAATCTTCCGCATCGCGATGCAACTAAAAATCAATTATTTTCCACACCCCTAGTCTGCACCCATCTACCTAAACTCCATAATATAAGCTTACATTCCTTTTCAGCCACTATGCTCAAAGAAAGACCTCACAGCAAAAGACTGATTTAACAGGGGAATAAAAAAACCAAACATCAGTTGTCTGTGAACACCAGACCAAAACCACTCACAGCGTTGACTGGTTCATCAACCCAGACAGTGAGTGAAAAAGCAGGAAAGACATTCCCATCTGACAGCACAGACAATGAGTGAGTGGTCTGACTGACATATGTTAATGTTTTGAGTGTGATAAGAAGAGCTCCGTCTCCAAGCAAGAGCTGTCTACATGTATAATGTTATGTAAGATTGGGCATTTTACAACACTTTATTTATAGTAGAATGTGCCTCAGGTAAAGTATACTGTGCACAGTACTTATCAAAGAGGATAAAATGCACTCTCTAACTGGGCTAATTCATCCACATTGAAACCTAATCAATTATTTATTTATTTGCGCCAGCCTCTCTCTTCAGAGAGCTCACTGTAGAAACACTGCAGTCTGGTCTCTCCAAGAGATTTGTGGTGGCTGTGTGCATTAGCCCTCACCACAGAGCCATCATCACAATGTACATAGTCTAGATTCTGATAACCCTCTGTACATTACCAAAGTAGTTCCCTGGTGCAACTGGCTGCCTGCTATCAGGAGCCCCTTGTACACAGCCTGCTCAAGGCAGGATTGTTGTGCAGTTATTCTGCCTCGCTGTTCTGTATAAAATGTACAAACAAGGAAGGGGGGTATTGTTGTTCCACCTTTGACAAAGTAGTAACAGAGCCAAATTGTCTGTGTAAAAAAGGTGATCCGGCAGGATGGGACCCACGTGTGCATAGTGAGTATGTGGCTAAGTGAATGTGGAAGAAAAGATGAGCAGTGATGTCAACCTGGCAGTAAATGTAAAGTGTAACTTAGTTTTTCAGTGAAGAAATGCTGGATCTTCTTAAGACTCGTGTGTCGTTTCTGAACTGCTGGAATAGAAATGCTGAAATAATGAAGAGCTCCGCCTATATTGAGTTGACTATTTCCAGTGGAAAATGAAGTACAGGTATTTGTCCAGATAAACCATATCATGCAGTGGAAATATGCAGACACTGTGATACACGTCACACTTCTTTTTCTAACTCATTGGGCTGGCTGACCATTGATGAAAAACAAATTATTAGCCATTCTGTGTCATTTGCTGTTGATATAAAGAAGATTTTACCTGTAATACAGGTATCAGCAATAACATTGTGATGTAATTTCAAGTTTTCAAATAAACAGCTACGGCAAAAAGTATTCTTTAGCAGTTTATTTAAAATTCTTCTATAATTCTAAATTTAATTGTATAATGTATGGAAATATTTCCTATACCATCATCAAATCATTTTATCAGTAGGTGTGTAATGGATCACAGAGCTCACGGTTTGGATCATACCGTGGTTTTGAGTCATTGATCGGATCAGCAAAAAAAAAACGAGGGCAGGGTTAAATTATTTTTAAAATGTGCTACTTTGGCTCTGATGTAGCGGCCTCTGTCTGTCTGTCAGTTGTCACCACTCCGTAGTCTTGCTCAATGTCCCGCATACAACACTGATTGGCTATAGTCTATCTCCACTGAAGGCTGTGCTGTGCAAAGAGACCAAGCAGCTCCGGTTAGTCAGCGGAGTTGGAGCGAAGGTGACAGATATTATTGAAGCTGCAAAAAACATCTCAATCTGATGATTGATTTCTATGATGACAGGAAGCCCAGAGTCGCAGTTACACCACTGAACATGCCCTGAGTCACAGCCCACAGGATTTCACTCAAAGGAGGCAAAAGTGACGGCTTTTAGTCACTCTCCCCTAACCCAGTCAATGTGCTTCAGTTAAACATAGCACACGTCTTTTTTATCAAGGTCCCAGAGTCTGGAGGAAGAGAGGAGAGGCACAGAATCCACGTTGCTTGAAGTCCAGTGTAAAGTTTCCAGTCAGTGATGGTTTGGGGTGCCATGTCATCTGCTGGTGTTGGTCCACTGTGTTTTCTGAGATCCAAGGTCAACGCAGCCGTCTACCAGGAAGTTTTAGAGCACTTCATGCTTCCTGCTGCTGACCAACTTTATGGAGATGCAGATTTCATTTTCCAACAGGACCTGGCACCTGCACACAGTGCCAAAGCTACCAGTACCTGGTTTAAGGACCATGGTATCCCTGTTCTTAATTGGCCAGCAAACTCGCCTGACCTTAACCCTATAGAAAATCTATGGGTATTGTGATGAGGAAGATGCGATACGCCAGACCCAACAATGCAGAAGAGCTGAAGGCCACTATCAGAGCAACCTGGGCTCTCATAACACCTGAGCAGTGCCACAGACTGATCCACTCCATGCCACGCCGCATTGCTGCAGTCATTCAGGCAAAAAGAGACCCAACTAAGTGCTGTACATGCTCATACTTTTCATGTTCATACTTTTCAGTTGGCCAACAATTCTAAAAATCATTTTTTTGTCTTAAGTAATGTTCTAAATTTCGGGTATACTGAATTTGGGATTTTCATTAGTTGTCAGTTTTAATCATCACAATTAAATGAAATAAACATTTGAAATATATCAGTCTATGTGTAATGAATGAATATAATATCCAAGTTTCACTTTTTGAATAGAATTACTGAAATAAATCAACTTTTTGATGATATTCTAATTATATGACCAGCACCTAACTTATTGGGAGAAAACTGGTAGATCTATGTAAAATCAGACATTGAGCATCCCTATATCGGCAAAATGGCATGATCATTGTTTTGCTGCGGACCCTGATTCGACTGTGAGATTGACAGTCGAATCAGGTGGAGGGGTGATGCGCTCTGAGAGAGGCCGAAAATGAGCTCTCATCTGTGGGCGTGGGTCCCGCGGGGGTCAGGGTTGGGACAGTCTCTTCGACTATTTGAGGTCAGCCCTAAAGGAAACTAGAACTTAATTTGGTTTTACAACCCTGTGTTGTAAAATGATAAATAAATCCACCTTGTAGAATATGAATTCAAGCTAAATAGCTATCCAGTGTTTTCTCTTTTGGTTTCCCGCCTCCCATGTGTGTGTGTGTATATATATATATATATATATATATATATATATATATATAAAAAGTTCTGCAGCACTGTGCAGTATCACACATTGTTACTACCACTGGCACTGTGAGCCAAACACAGAGAGCCAGCAATCCCTTGTGTTGGTTTGGGGGAGCTGTGGATGCTGCTGAGACAGAGCTGTTGATCACAAGGCATTTACACAACAAATACACCAGCTGGCTCTTATCATAATCATATCAATATGCCTGTTACTAAGGCTGTGCCCCTCCACAGTACAACTGACACTGCAGCGATCAAAGAAAAGATATGGGTGGCTTACGGAAGTACAAACACCCATTTTTCTCTGTTTCTTTCAACACAGACAATGGCTAGACAGGCCCTCTGCATTAATAGTGTATCTATAGTGGGGGCCAGTGAAACAGAAACTATAAAAAAGACCAATATACTACTACTGCTAATAATAATAGAACTAATACAGAACTTTACCAGATACTTTCAGTTTTGCGGGGATGCTCTGCCATGCGAATTCCCTCCTCTTGATGTCCTCATAACTATTTAGTATACAGTGATAGATTTCTGGAAACTTAAACAGCGAGGATCAGTCTCTCCTCCATTGATTTGAGCGGTGCGTTGCAAAACAAAAAGTTCAAGACAATTCAACTCTGGCAGCGGGCGGGCGTAGAGAAGAGCACGACCGCGTGAGTAAATCGCTTCCCATGTGAAAAGGCCTTTAGGAAGTAATGTTACGCACACTCTCACATGCTTTCAGGGTCACATTAGTTGCATAATTATGTTTTTGTTTACAATAATAATAATTTTAGGTTTCGGTTCAAGGAAAATATGTGTAGATATGTATAATCACTGTTTAAAAAGATGTAAATCCTTTATCTCGTAAGAAAATCGGGTTTATTTTCTAGTGGAAGTCTAGTGGAAGGGGCTACTAGTTTTCAAAGGCCCCTGTGTCTTGGCTTGCTTACAGAGAATGTAACAGCTAGTCAACTGCCAGACTATGTATCGAATTGTATTCTTGTGAAAAGATAGTTGAGTTATTGAAGAACTCCCATTTTCAAATTGTTTTGTAAAGGCTTAGGTTTTTGTATATTTGTTTTTTTGCAGTAAATTTCACTGTTTGGCATCATAAATCACATCACAATTTGTTCAACTACCGTTGTGTTTTCCCCATTGTTTTGAGTTTTTTTCGAAGAGACTCCACAACACACATTAGACACACTGACTAGCACAGACAAAAATATAGACAATGTTTACTGATTAATACAGTACCTTTCAGTGCAGGTACATCCATGTGGGTTTGTGAAAAGTGTTCTTGCTTTGCAGTGGGGAAATAACTGTAATAAACGAGGTGATTTGGTGGGCAGGGACCTAGAGTCTCGTTGTCAGCGCTCAGTCAGTTCAGTTTGTCATATGCTAAGTTAGTCTTGAGCCCTGATGTGCTGCAGTTTGCGCATGTGACTGCATGCTGCCGTACCAAACTGTTATGGATGAGGCGAGTATGCTCACTGAAGAACTGGAGTACACTGTACAGTCAATTTGCTATTGGGACAACAACATTTTTGCTGACATCACCAGCTGAGCCAGGTTCAGGTCATTATACTTCACACACAACTGTTATTCTCATTGTAATCAATATATTAACAATTAAACAACATCTAATATCCTGCTCTACACTACTGATGTTTTTATTTGTGTGTATTTATCAAGTTTTATTAAATGTGTTACAACATCAAAGAGCTATTGTACATTTACTGCCAAATGAAAACAATGAACCTCAACTTTACCTTCAAACAAACTAGGCAGCAACAATTATTAGAATTTGACTCTGATACCTATTATCTTCTAAAAGAAATGTTATCTTATAAAAACAGGACAGACGGTGTCACTAGTATATTAAGGAAGGACTATCAGAGATAAAGTTCTTCTTGGGAGGTAACCTGGCTGGTCTAGCCCCACTAGGTGGTCCTCACGTCTCCAAAAACATAGGAACAAAATTACCAAGTAGACATTATTTTGATAAATATGCATAAAATGCATGAACTGGGTCCAGGGCTTAGTCAGAAATGATCATCTCTCTCTTCTTATTCTGATGGTGGTTTCCACTGTGTGGAAGGTGAGTGGAAAGTTTACTAAAGCCAGAGGTATAGGCAGTGACCGTACAGCATGCGACCCATGCACTGGAACATCCCTCAACATAGAAACAGCAGAAGGAACCCTGCCTTAAGGTTGAGGGTTATAGGAAACGAAGAAACCTAAATGGAAAGGCTGCAACACATCCTTTCTTATTTTGGATAAAACAAGTTAGTAAGTCGAGATTCTGCCTTGCTTGCAAGAATGCAAATCACGGATTCAATGTAATTTTTTGCAGGAAGCTAAGTCATAAAATTATGAAATTAAATAAAAGTAAGAACTGCCCAGTGAAATTACTACCTCTGGGCCACTTGATCTGCATCAGCATGAAACAGAGGGTCTTAGGGCTTCACAGCCAGAACAACTACAATACTCAACTTCCTCCAAAATTCAAATGAGGTCAAGATGCTTACTTGTGACTTTCAGGTTCAAATGCTGGAAAGTGGCTGAATTGGAATAATTTTAGTTGGCGTTTAGGCGAAGGCCAGCCAAAACACTTGTGATGGTCTACTTGTGATGTATTAGTTGGATTTATAAGAAACCGCTTCTAAAACAATTTTTAGGATTTTTGATAATGTGATATGAGACTTCATATTAGAGTGGTGCACAGTGTAGTGAACCAACAGTGTGTATTTGTGAATTTTATATTAAATAATTTGGAGACTCAACTCCTCTTTTCTCTCTCTGGGAGAAAGAAAGGAGGGGGTTTGATTATCAACCCTCTACAGACGGCTGAAGAGACCCCAACAGAAGGGGGATGGAAAGGTCGCTTTCCCTAAGTGCTATTCCTGAGCAGCCTGACCGTAAAACTGGCACCTTTGATTCCACAGCCTGATAACGCGGTGCCTGACTGTTAAACTGACAAAAGTGACATTAACCAGCGATTAGCATTTTCCTTAACAGCCTATCAGAACTCTTCTTAAAGAAAGGGGCAGGAAACCCTAAACTGCCCCCCCCCCCCCACACACACACACATAACCATGGCAACTGACCTTCCTCTGCTTTTAATTACGTCTCATCAATGGGATACTCCTGGTCACACCCAGGTGTGACAAAATCCAGGACACCAAGGACAGCCCTGAACTTTATGTAAACAAAGACTGCAGTCTCCAAAGACTCAAAGCATTACCTGTTTAATTAAATAATCTTTTAGTTACTTGATTACGATGTCTATGAAGATTCTCAGTCATCCAGGTCATAGTTATCCAACGAAGGTTAAAATGAAGGGCAACTGGAGTTGCCCTTCATTTTAACCTTCGTTGGATTACTTGATTACGTTTACCTCTATTTGATTAGTTATATTACCATGTTGTTGCTATCTGTTGTTATTATTGCTGAAAAGAATCTAAATAAGTTACTTTTGCAGTGTTTTAATTTTCAGCAAAGTTAAGGACACTCCTTCATTTTATGTGTAACCAATGCTTGTTCACAATACTTTCTCACACAATTCTTTTAGAAATGATGATAAAGAAATGTCATACTATACGCTATTAATTGCCAGCTTGAATTTAAGGCTAAATAACAAAATTTTCCAGCTCCTGAGAAGATTGTTTTTGGATTAATCTAAGCTGTCGTCATGTAACCTGAGCTCCCCCAAGTGGACGAAATAAGCATTACATGGCATCATTCTGAAATGCTAACCTTTTAAGGTCTGATTACTGACAATTGCTTTCCTGTTACCAAATGCTTAAACTTAGAACGGTACAACTGTTTGACCATTGAGGTTTGATTGTGGGAAGGTATTTGATTATAATACATGGAAACAGATTTTCTTTTATAGACATATTAAAAGTTTAGAAAGACAGTACCTCAGGAAACCGGAAACAGCCCGCCCTGCGGGAAACGAAGGACTGCCCTCTGGGGTACCATGCCCCAGACAACAAAAGAGCGACACATGACGTTGTTTGTTCTCTTCCTCTCTGCTCTCTGGACGCTTCCCTCTTGTCTGCCGGTTTGTTCCGGGCTCTTCAATGGCGCTTCGGTACGTGCCCGGCGTGCCCCTCTCCCGGCAACGCCCTAAGAATTCGACCAGCGCAACAAAGTCTTTGTTTCGCTTGAAGCTACACACGCGAAGTGCCGCGACTTCAGTTTCACTCAGTTCCAGCATCTTTACTTGTTTTATTTTCTTTCTTTTGTTTTGTTAAAAGTTATCAGTCCGTTAAGTTACACTAGCTTAAATCAAGAACGACCAAGTTCTTTTTAAGCTTTATTCATCGAGCTCACTTCACCGAGGTCAGACCCAGCCACGTGGTCTCGCCAGCGGCAACAAAGGACACCTGAAGAACAGCCGAATTGCCAGACAGAGGATGGCCAACCCTTGAGGGTTTTTCTTCAATCAGACACGGAGAACCCCAGAGAATTCCCTAGCAAAAAGCCAGGAATCGGGCAGCTAGCGTGGGACCCGTGCAACAGGCCAAGGCAGGCCGCCTTTTCTCTGATGTATTTAACCACCTTTTTATATCACCTTAGTTAGTTAATAAATTCACTGTAATCAAGGAATTGTGTGTTGCCTATTTCCCTGGCAACACACAATTCCCTGCCAAGAGAATTTACCCTTTAGATATGAGACTGACTGATTGATTTAAGATAATTGAGCGATTATTAACTAACTGATCACTGGTGAATAATTGTATAATTATTAAAAGCTACCTAGAGGTCCGGTGACTCTAGGTTAATAACAACTCCGGTGGTGCCCCTGCGAAAAGAGAGCTTTTTCTGGATTAATAATTTCTGAATATTAAAATTCATAATTGGGTATTAATTCTCATAAATTTATTAAAATTCATACGTAGTTTAGACATGCTACAACAGAGAACAACCTACTGCTCAACTTCACCAAAACCAAGGAACTGATTGTTGATTTCTGGAAAAAAGGAGATAAAGACACACACTTCTGTCTACATCAGTGGAGCTGAGGTGGAGCAGGTGAACAGTATCAGGTTCCTTGGAATCAGCATCACGAACCTGACATGGTCATCTCACATCTCCACACTGGTGAAGAAAGAAAGGAAGCTTGATGACTAAATTCCGTGCCAAGTCTTTGTCAGTTTTCACAGAGGAGCAATAGAAAGCATCCTGACTGATAACATCACTAACTGGCATGGGATGTGCACGGCCCAGGACCAGAAGACTCATTGGTACCCATCTCCCGATAATCAGTGATATTGGTGAAGGGAGGTACCCATGCGGAGCCCAAAGGATACTGAAGAACAGTACCAACTCTGTTCACCCTGCTGCCTTCTGGGAAGATATATATAAATTTCTGCTGCTGCACCACCAGACTGCAGCGCAGCTTTTTCCCCCAAGCTATCAGACTTTTACACTCAAATTCATCCTCAGCACTGCTTCATAGATTTTTATAGTTGCTTCTGTTTTAAATGTATATTGTTTGCTACGTAGCAGAAGGGAGTTACAAACTCAATTTCACTATATAACCTCTTATATTGTGACAAAATAAATCTACCTACCTATATACTGTATTTATATTGAACCAAAACAAAGACACCTTATTCTTGAGATTTTGTATAAAGTTACTGAAAATGATATATTTTCACAATTGAACGGTACCATAGTAAGCTGTGTGTGGCACTGGGAAGGGCAGGCTGTATTGTAGGAACGAGCCACTGCAGAGATCCAACAGCAGTTGCTTTGATCTAGCCAGCTATAAAGAGGAGTACTGAAGTGAATATATTCCCTCTGTGTTCAGCTCAATACACTATTGATCTGGGTGGGAGCATGGGGAGGCAGATATGCTCTTATTACCAACTCCCTACATCTTACTGGAACATGGTAGAGGTCTGGCCTGGCCTACGGGACCTAAATCCAGGCTCTTCGTTCATGCAGCCCACCACATGATCTGATTAGCAGCTCATGAAAGATGAAGACCATGTCCTGAGAGAAAACACGTGCAATGCGCACCAGGATCAATTGATGGCATGTTCAAAATGGTAATGGTGTAAGGATGAGATGCCCCCTGAACTGCCTGACACATTAGTAATATGCATTATTCACATTTAGCCCTTACTGTGTATAACTGTTAACACTATAAATTTTTTTCAGGGCAGTTTTTCATTTTTCATATCAAAATCGCGATTCAAAAGGGCAATTTTTAAATCAGAAGAATCTCATTTCACAATTAACAGTGTCTTAGTAAAGATTAAGCCAGCAAATGTGAATTTCACTGGCTATAATAAAAACTATTGCTGATAAATCTTCTCAGCTTCAGTTAATAACAATTTGGTGAATTAGAGGAACAATAAAATTAAACTCTTGGTTTGTGTGTCCTTAATATGTTTTTTTGTATGGCAGTGTCTGTGCCATTTATTCTTGGCAAAAGACAGTTTTGTTGAAGAAGAAACACTCAAAAAAGAGTGTCATGTCTTTTTTCACATAAACAATTGGAAGCTTACTGTAGTTCAACAATGGGCTTGAGCCAGGTTTATTCACACCTTTCTCTCTGGTCCAGCCCCCCCCCCCCTTCTCATCTCATTCATCAAATGCATGTGTTCGGCTCTTCTATTGCAGCTCTTCCCTTTTCCTCATTCTTTGTCTTGCTCGTCCCATAGGCACTGACTGACACCCCAATTCCACGCATTACATACCTGGCCAAAGTTATGCTGTAATTAACACATAACCCCACTTTCAAGTTTTGTTTAATAGTATGTAGACCACAAATATAGGCCTGTAGTTTAATTTATAGAAAATATTTACAATTGCACTTAACTGGGGGTTTGTTTAAAACTTAGTCTTTTGTGTCCGTTTCTTAAAATCCATGCAAGTGGGAAATGTTGCCCACTCACCCCGACTCTGGCACGACGGCACTCTCCACCAGATATTATTTTATAGTAGAAAAGTTACATAATGTTGCTCTGTCACTTGCTGCTAGCTATAAATTTCGATTGCATGCAAGCAAACTCATTAAATAACACACTTGGACGACAGAAATGTTACTGTGAGTGCTCTTGCATCAGTTGCTGTCTAGCTTGCCATCTGGTATCTTGCTCAGTCAGGCTCTCTTTTCCTCTTCCTCGCTTTCTCAGACAATGTCTTCTTCTTTGTAGTCTCGGCCATGATATCCATACTGAGAATACTGAGTGAGCTTCTTCCAAAGAACTCACATTGTACGTTATATACTTTTTGCCTCTTCTTATAGCTAGCTTGCTGAAGAGTTGTGTTGGTGTGCGATGCGGTGACATAAAGCATTACGCTGTTATCGTGATAGAGTCCATGCACGGGATTCCACGGGGCCGGAGTCTGGAGTGGCAATGAGATGCCATTCACCCTATAACAAGTCAGTATACCATCAAAATTATTCTGAAGCTGCTATTTTAAGAATTACTACATAATGTTGCTTTAACTTGATCTTACAATGTAGCAATAACAAATATTAATAAATGTTAATGGTCCGTATTTGTATAGCGCCTTTCTAGTCTTTTCGACCACTCAAAGCGCTTTTACACTAACTTGCATTCACCATTCACACACATTCATACACTGAGTGCTGCTAAGGGCTCAAACAGAAACTAACATTCACACTAGGGGTGGGAATCACCAGAGGCCCTACGATACGATATTATCACGATACTTTTGTTGCGATTCAATTTTATTGCGATTTTAAATATTTTGAGATATATTACAATTAATTAGCTTTTTTCCAACTTCAAATAAGGTCCCCGAAGTAAAACTTTGTCGGTTTATCTAAAAGTATCACTTTTTCAGTCCTCTATATGGTTCTGTTGAGTTTTCTAGTGGACTGACAGAGCAATAGATTGTTATTTCAGTATCAAAAAGTTAAAACTCATGTGCAATTTATATAATAAAAGATTGATACTTGGCGTCCGTGTATCGATACAGTATTGCCATGACAAATATCACAATACTGTATCGACCCACACACATTCATACGGGGTTCAGTATCTTGCCCAAGGACACTTCGACATACAGTCTGAAGGAGATGGGGATTGAACCGCCAACCTTCTGATTAACGGGTAAACCGCCCTACCTCCTGAGCCATGGCTGCCCAATATACTGATGGAAATGATTACCAAGCAAAGACCAAAGTTGTAATAAAACAGAATTACCATTTAAAGGAAAAAACCCAGCCACAGCCACTGGCAACACAACGCATATTAAGTCTACCGGTTCGGGAGCGGGGCGCTGGAGCGTTCAGGGCGAAGGAGAGGAGGTTGGTGATCATTCCCTCTGGTTGGATGAAGCCCGACGCAGACCACAGCGGTTGCAAACAACAGGTGCACATGTACAGCAGCCAGTTAGTTTGAAAACCATTAGGGATACAACACCGTAACACCATAGATAGAACAAAACGCAGCTGCTTTGTTTTTCCGTTTTGGTTTTAAAACGGATTTGGTTTTGAAATGAAATAACCAAAGAACGAACCATACACAGATTGCGACATCATGGTTGCTCTGAGGTAAACATAATGTAATCGACCGTACAGTTCAGCGCTAGCTGTAACCAACATGACATTCAAAGGTTTTAAACATTTCCACGGTAACAGAGCTCCACCAATCAAGAGAAGTCGCTGCTACACATCAGGATTGTGGGTAGTGTAGTACTTCTCCGTGACATTGCAATTAAAACGTATTTTAAAACAAGGCTGACATACGGACCATATACTGTTGTATATGTGTCTCGTGGCGAGTTTATATCGGATGGTTACAAAATTATGGCTCAAAATCTCAATACAGAACATAAATGGGATTTTTACTTCCGGAACCTCACTGTTCAGCTCTATTGCATAATCTGTGAGGTTTGTATATTAAATTTTATTGTGACCGAGTTGTGAAAATGAAGCTATTATATAGGCCATTTCTCTATGTAAAATGTAGTTTGGCCACCCGTGGTCTAACACAACCTCTGAGCTGGAGAAAGTAAATTCCCCTAAAACCACAACTTGTCATTTTTACACTTCTGTTTGAGTACGGATTATGCAGTAACTTTTTTTTTGGCTTTACAGCTGAAACATCACTGAATGATGTCTGTTGGATTTTGATTTAAAGGGCTAAGTGATATTCTGTCTTATGAAAGTGTAATAAAAGTGTGAGAGGGGATAATTTTAAAATACAAAAATTAATTATGGTACACATGGTATAAAAAGGTACACATGTAGATATGTGCATGTGATCAGGATGGTATCACCTCGCATCATTTTGAGATGGGAAAATCCCTGTTATACACTCATGTTAAAAGTAGGCCTGTCCAAATGAGCTGAATGCAAGGAATAATCATTCACTGAGACACTGCCTAATTGCTATGAGCTTCACGGCACATCCTGCAGGAAATGGACATCATCATGTGATGTAGGTTTAAGCATTCAGCTGCATGAGTTTTACATTAGCAATACCGTGTGTCCCTGACAACATGGCTCAGCCCATCAGTGAGCCTGGCACTAATCAGATCCTTAGACCACTACTATAATGGCTTCTATCCGCCACCCGGCCCTTCAATTATGGTTATCATGTCAGCCTGTTCAGCTCCAATTCAATCAGGCCTGCTTCAGCCGCACCCATCCACACACAGGCCCCTGGTTGCATACAGTCCCTGACAACCTGTCAATAACCCTAACCTCTACACTCAACACGCTGAGCTAAAATCAGATTCTGCAGACATGCACATATACCCACACACAGGTCATACATAGTTACACAAACACTAGGAAGCTGTGTGTGGAAGTATTTTGGGTTCCACGCCATAGGCAAAATCACAAAAAAAGCTGTTTTGCTGACTATGTAAAAAGTAGCTGTCTTACCTACAACCACAACAAATCTGAGGACTCACCTGCGATTTGTCAGAAAAGAACAAATCTTCATACAGATAACATTACATCGCAAACAAAGGACGTTTTCCAGGCTCTACAAAAACAAACAAAGATTCTCTTTCTAAAACACAATCCAAGTCTTTTATTCAGTGAGAACTCATTAATAAAGGATATTTTACATATCTAAGTGTAGCCCTTAAATAACATCCCTCCAGTACATACGTTTAGTAAACTTATGTACTGATCTCAGCTCTCTCAGTTGAAACATAATGACTATTTGTATTTTGTTTCCCTTTACCACACCTAACATCAATGCCGACCAGTTCCACAGCATGAAAAAAGGCTCGTGTTATACTATCTTTTCCTTATGTCTATACCTATATGCCGATTCAAAACCTGGGTGATGGAGCTTGGTCAGCCCTCAAGATGACATAGGAAAGGGGTCTGAATATTTCACTAGATGATGAGGAGTGGAATAGAATTTGTAGGAATATTAAAACTATGTCACCTGATGCGAGGATGTGCCTCATCCAGTTTAAGATTAAGCATAGCTCTTATTGGACTCCCTCCAGATTGTTTAGACTTTGATGAAGAGACAGACCAAATTGTTGGAGATGTAACACAGAGGAAGGCACCTTACTTCATGTACTATGGTCCTGTGACAAGGCCCAGTAATTTTGGACCAGAATACATGATAACCTGTGTCTAAAGGCCTGACCGGAAAATGGCACAAAAAGCTGAATTGCGGGGACCCTGGTTCCATTCAGCCCAAGACTATTTGTTTGATGACTCAGTCCTAATGGGGATAGATAAACACACTAGAAGCTGGTTCAGATTATTCTGAGCGGGTGGAGGATGCAGGGGTACCCTCAATCCAAGAGTGGGCTTTTGAGATGGCCTAGAGTGGCAGCATTTGAAAAAATGTAATTTAAACGTTTTACAAGAGTGTAGTCTACATCAGAAAATGGGGAAAGTGCTTTCTGGAGGGTTCATAAGAGATATGATGTGGAGACTATATATTATGTAGTCATTGTATTATCTCATGTATAAGATATGTATATTTGGTTTAGAGTTTGTTGTCTATTTGGTCTTCATTTTTATTACCGTCTTTATTATTATGGTATTTCGTTGTGTTTTAAATTTTGTGGGAGGATGTGTCCATAAGCAGACAACACAGGTCTTTTGCATATGTGGTGACAATGAGTGAGGGGGCGTTCAGTCAGCGTGGGGTTGTATGTTGTAACTGTAGGTTTTCATTTAGTTAAATCAATAAATTTAATCACAAAAAAAACCAACAAAAAAAACAGGTCACAAATATATGTTTCATTTTTAAAGAGGTGGTATCATGCTCCTTTTCAGGTTCAAAATCATATTTAGGGGTTGTACCAGAACAGGTTTACATGGTTTAATTTTCCAAAAAACACCATATTTTTGTCATACTGCACATTGCTGCAGATCTAAATGATCTTTGTTGGGAGTTACACAAGCGCAGTTCCTAGTTAAGGACTACTAGCCAATCAGAAGCAGAGAAGGGCGGGACAGCGAGAAGCCGGTAAACAGGGTTTCGTTTCAGCTGTATATGTTGCCGACCAGCTTGGCAACATAGACTGGAGCAAGAGTTTCAGAGTGGTGAGTTATTAATCTGTAACAAATGTATCTTTCATCCATAAAGTTTTAACTGAGCTCTGTCTCTACATCACAGGAACAACTCTGTCCATTGACTGCCTGGAGGGTAGCTAGTGTTTGGGAAAAAGCCAAAAAGCACAATCCCACCTCTTTAAATTTTATTTAGTAAATTCCTAACACTTGGTCACCGTACTCCAACTAGAAGAAATGTGTTTGCTGGGAACTATACAGCAGCAGATTAATCCACATTTGGTGCTCTGGTGAGTATTTGGGGCAGCAGGACAGAGTATGTGGGACTGAGTCAAAATAAAGGAGTGTGTGTTAATGGCAATGAAGGAACGCGGTAACCAATGCAATGGTATGGCTCATTCATGTGTTTAATAGTTTTTGGACAACAATGGAGCTGTGTGGTCCAGAGAAAGATGTTATCAGGCTTTGGATACACACACAATACTTGTTAGTAGGATCCATTCATTGCTGGTTTGGTCTTTTGATGAGATTTGTTGACGATGAGAAAAATAAAAGAATTTCACTAGTCTTACACTTTATGGTAGGTAATCCATTACATGTCGATAATTGCATAGTAATACAGCTTTAAAGTGCAGCCTGATTTGAAAAGTCTAAAAGCTCGCATTTGTAATGGATTACTTCAAACAAGTTACAAATCTGCAAGGTTATTTTCACACAAGTGAAATGTAACTGGAATGTACTTATATACCGCCTTTCTGGTTTTTACAATAAATAACACATTCACCCATTCATACACATTCATACACTGATGGCACCGCCATCAAGAGCCATCTGAGGTTCAGTAACTTGCTCAAGGAGAAGGACACTTGGTTTGGGAACCGGAGGGTGGCCTGTTCAAGTCCAGCATGGACCCTTCATACAGTGTGTGGACTAGTAGCCGGTTACTGCCAAAGGTACCCTGAACCCCTAACTGCTTTGGGATCCTGACTGCATGGCTCACTCAATTATTTCTTCATATGAAATGAATGTGTGTAGGTCCTGTTTGTGCATGTGTGTCTAGTTTGGACCTATGTGTTATATAATAATAACAATATCATAGTGGATAAATTGAATTTCCCTAAGTATGTCTTGGCATTCCCAGGCGGCCCAACTACGCCCTACCCACTTTGCTTCCGAGATCAGACGAGACCGGGAGTGCTCAAGGAGGTATGGCTGAAATGAATGGAAACCAAACCTATTGTTGTCCGAAGGGTAGAAAAAAAACAGGAGATAAAACATCCCAAAACACTGGTCCTAGTATAAATCCCTACGGATGCAGATGCAAACACAAAGAGATATCTGCATTCCGTCAAAAACAGAGTCATTCAGGTGGATATCATTTATTATATTTTCCACCGACTGCTTCCCCTTCTTTTCAGCCAACAGGCACAAAGGCCCAGACACTCCCAGTGACTACCAGTAAGAGGGGCGGAGACCCTGATAAGGGATTTGGGAATTGGGGGAGGCTCCATTTACTGCAATGAGGTTTCTGACACAAGCCTCAATAGATGGGTCATATAAATCTGTGTATCATTATGTAAGAGAGGCTGGGCCGTTCACAACACAGCCCCCCCCAGCAGCACTATTCCCGTACTAGGTTTCTCATTCAATACCAAGGGATCCTCTCTGTTTACTCAACAATCTGAAATGATAGAGTGAAAAGCTTACAAGCGGTTTAGCAGTATTTCTATACATGCTGGGCCTTTTTACTACATAAATAACTAAATGGCAATATTGTGTAGGACGTGTATGTAGACAGTACAATCAACAGTTCAATCAAATGTGGATATACATTTATGTAAAATGTATTATTATTATTATTATTGAAATCAGTGGTTTGTTCCATCCTTAAAGCAACTGTAGCGGTATAACGACAAAAACAACTCCATTTAACAACTGAACACTAGTGATGGGCAAACTAAGCATTATTAAGTTCTTGGGCTTTTTTCCTGCCAAAAAAAGATCTGAAGCTTTAGGACAATGAACACCCATGAATGTATAATAAATAATGCTTTACGAGCTGTTTATTTATAAAATTCTTGTTCAGAATGGTGTAGTAAATTAACATATTATCAAGTAAATATCACAATAAAATAATTTAGAAATGTGTTGTCCAAAGAGCCTACATATCATACAGTCGGGGCTTATTGTGTGGTATAGGGCAGCGATTCCCAACCAGGGGAGTTGTACTGGTTTGTACAGATTTGAAATAAAAAATGTAGTAGATAAATTATTGAAATAGCTAAAATATATTGAAGAACAGTTGGAATATTAAAGCTGCAAGCAGCGTTGGGCGGGCCCTCACACTTGTAGCGCGTCCGGGTGTCAGCCGGCCGAGTTGCATATTCTGGAGCTCTGCCTGTGCAGCTGTGAATTTGCTACGCGGTTCCGACGCTGCATGAATGTGTTATATGTCACTTCCTGTGTCCCCTATGTGGAGCTACATAGCACTTGCCGCTATGAATATAAATCGGTATTGGTGTGTAGATGTCTTCGGGGTGGGAGAGTTATCAAGCACGTAAAAGTTTTGTTCAGATGTGAGCATGTACACTGAAGTTACAACAACTTCCTGTGTCATGGCGAAGAGTTGATCTTTGATGCCACTCCACAGACACGCCCATTGACGAAAACTCACAGATAGCACAACATTTCATCGTCAATGCCTTTAGAAGGCACAGCAGAAATTTAGAGTCGATCGGACTAAATGCCTAGGAGGAGTTCGTTAAAGTACGGAGTGTGTAAATCATCCAAAAATGGCCGTAAAATTCAAAATGGCCAACTTCCTGTTAAGTTTAGGATGTGGGTTCTTGAGGCTTTTGTGTGTGTCTGGACATGATACATGTCCCCAGAAAATTTCGTGCATGTAGATTGAACATGGACGAGGGGCTAATTTCTTCCAATTTTCTAGGTGGCGCTAGCGAGTCATTTTGCCATGCCCATGCGCGAAACCCATAAAATATGAAATTTTTCACCACTTCTGACATGTGTGCAAAATATGGTGAGTTTTCAAGTATGTTTAGGCCCCCAAGATTGAGCTTACTTTGCAGAAAAAAAAAAAAAAAAAAAATTCCTTATAGTTTCAATGGGGAACTTGCACGGTTAGTGCTCGGGCCCTAAATAAGCAATAAGTTCTGTGTGTGCAGCAAAGCAAATCTGGTGTTTGTACTCAGCCCTGGCTCTGTAAATTAAAAACAAACTCGTGGCTCGGACCAAGGCTCACAACACTATTCTAGCAGTTGAAGCCATGATTTGTGTGTCAGTAACGTTAAGTGACTTGCCACAGACATTCAGCTTACTTTCTAGACATGCTGTTGTTGTGATGTAGTGTCTCACCATTGTGCCTGAAAATCTGTGTGGACCAGCTGGCCCCCATCTTCAACAAATCACTGGAGCTGTGTGAAGTTCCCTCCTGCTTCAAACGCTCCACAGTCATCCCGGTCCCAAAAAAACCCTCCATCTATGACTACAGGCCCGTCGCCCAGACATCTGTAGTCATGAAGTCCTTTGAAAGACTGGTGTTGACCCACCTGAAGGACATTACAGGCCCTCTGCTGGACCCCCTGCAGTTTGCCTACAGGGCTAACAGGTCAGTGGATGATGCTGTCAACTTGGGTCTGCATCACATCCTGCAACACCTCGACTCTCCAGGGACATATGCTAGGATCCTGTTCGTGGACTTCAGCTCGGCGTTCAACACCATCATCCCGGACATCCTCAGCACCAAACTCACCCAGCTCACTGTGCCAGCCTCCACCTGTCAGTGGATCACAGACTTCCTGACTGACAGGAGACAGCAGGTGAGGTTGGGGAACATCACATCCAGCACCCGGACTATCAGCACCAGCGCCCCCCAGGGGTGTGTGCTCTCACAACTGCTCTTCTCCCTCTACACCAACGACTGCACCTCAGGGGACCCATCTGTCAAACTCCTGCAGTTTGCTGACGACAGAACGGTCATCGGCCTCATCCGGGATGGTGACGAGTCAGCCTACAGATGGGAGGTTGATCAGCTGGCTCTCTGGTGCGGTCAAAACAACCTGGAGCTTAACACGCTCAAAACTGTGGAGATGACCGTGGACTTCAGGAGGAGCCCCCCTACTCTGCCCCCCATCACCATACTCAACAGCCTTGTGTCTGCTGTGGAATCCTTCAGGTTTCTGGGTTCCACTATACCCCACACCAGTTGTTGCCCAACACTGACACGATCATCAAGAAGGCCCAACAGAGGATGTACTTCCTACATCAGCTCAGGAAGCTCAACCTGCCTAAGGAGCTATTGATCCAGTTCTACACAGCCATCATCCAGTCTGTCCTCTGCACCTCCATCACTGTCTGGTTTGGATCTGCCACCAAAAAGGACAGGAGCAGACTACAACGGACAGTCAGGACTGCAGAAAAAAAATTAATTGGTGCCAACCTGCCCTCCATTCAGGACTTACATTTCCAGAGTCAGGAAACGGGCAGGAAACATCACTGCAGATCCATCTCACCCTGGACACAACCTGTTCCAGCTCTTCCCCTCTGGTAGGCGCTACAGAGCACTGTACGCCAAAACCAACAGACTCAGGAACAGTTTCTTCCCACAAGCCATCACTCTGATGAACAGCTGATTTCTGACTCACAGTGTCAGGAACAATTCCTGTGCAATAACCCAGTAACTCTGTCTCTAATCAGCACCTGTTTACTGGTTTCCACTTATTATTTATTTATTCACCATTCGCTATTTCAGTGCTGTTCACACTATGTTCATACTATGTCATATTGTATATACTGTATACCAATACACCTACCTCAGGTCATAGGTCTTATTTATTTTTTTCCAGCATCCTTTGCACTATGCTCCATCACACTGTGTACATTTACATGTATGCATGTATGTGTATGTGTACCTGTATATCATATCCACCTAATTTACTCATCCTTTGCACTCTGATCACTGCAATATTTGTCAATATGTCTATATTGTTTTGTTCATAGTGTGTATATTAGTGTTGTCTATTCTGTAGTTTGTGTCTGATTTTATTTTATTATTATTGTGTTATGGTATTATTGTATAAGTAAGCACATCGTGAGCAATGAGTCAAATTCCTCATATGTGTACACTTACCTGGCAATAAAACTGACTCTGACATCATCGACAAAGTAGCCGTCGTCATTTCACACAAGCTCCATCACAACTTATTGAAACAGCCCATTTGCTGGAAAATGTGTATGGTTTTCATAATGTGTGATGGAATACCACAAAAGATATTTCCCTGAAATCCTGTGTTGCAGTAATTTCTGTGCTGTATATACAATGATTGGTTTTCTGCATGTCTAATGTGGACAACACCGTATCAAGACTCCGATTATTCAGACAGGAAGAAAACACCCTGCCATCTGGAATGGTTCAGCTCTACTTAACATTAGAAACAACACACAGCAGAGCTTTCCCTCCCATCATTAATCGCTGATGCCCATCAGCTGTCAGTTAGCAGCTGTATAAACCATTAGGCCAGTGCTACTCACCCTGTTAGGACCACCACAAAGTCCATTACATTCCAGCCATTGCGCAGGTAGGAGCCTTTGTGAAAGGCAAAGCCCAGGGCGATGATCTTGATGCCAGCCTCAAAACAAAATATCCCAATAAAGTAGGGCTCTGTGTCATCCTGTTATGAAAAAAAAAAAAAAAAAGAGTAGAGTAAGGAGGATT
This sequence comes from Micropterus salmoides, assembly GCF_014851395.1. Taxonomy (NCBI): domain Eukaryota; kingdom Metazoa; phylum Chordata; class Actinopteri; order Centrarchiformes; family Centrarchidae; genus Micropterus; species Micropterus salmoides. Next base: position 3,101,234 of record NW_024044459.1, read on the forward strand.
CATGAAATTACAGACTTCCATCTTAGATCCACTATATTTCAGCTTGACTTCTTTTAAGCCAACAAAATAAATAGAAAAGGGCGTCACTATTTTACCACCTGAATTAGGTCATGGGAGCACAGAGGTTTTAAATTGTATTTAGACCTTGGTGATGGTACATTTTATTTACAGAAAGTTAATCGGTTCAAAAAATATATTATAATAAAATAAAAAATATAATAAAATCTTAGTACTGACAAGACCTATACCTTATAAACGCTAGTTTGACCATGGCTTCTGTTGTTGTAAACTTCATGATAAATTTCCGGTGCTGGCCTTCCTTTTCATGCAGTGGTATTCTTTTAAACAATGTCTCTAAATCAATGGTTCTCAAAGTGGGGTCCAGGGTCCCCCAGGGGTCCTTGAGAGGGGTCCCCAGCAAAAAGGGGAATTATTTATTTCATTATAATAAGTAAGTAACACAATGATAGAATGTATGACTATTTTGTTCATGAGGTTTCATACAGTTTATGTAATAAAATATCTGAAAGCAAAATCTTATCAAATAGGGGTCAGTGATCTACTTTGTGTCAGTTTAGGGGTCCTTGATGTGAAAAAGTTTGAGAACCACTGCATGAACTGCATTATGAAATAATGCATAAACACATAGGACTGTTTATTGATACTTAAAGAGTTCATTTTATGCTCATTTTCAGGATCATAATTTTATTTAGGGGTTAAACCAGAATAGGTGTACATGGTTTAATTTTCAAAAAAAATCCATATTGTTGTCATACTGCACATTGCTGCAGCACCACTTTTCACCCTGTATGTTGAACGCGCCGTTGTAAAGCATCTCACTTCTGTTAGATCTTTGTTTGGAGTTGCGCATGTGCAGTACCTAGTTAAGGTACTAGCCAATCAGACGCAGAGTATGGCGGGTCCTAACAAACGGTAAACAAGGGGCGAGTTCAATCTCAAAACGTTTTGCGTTTTGTAGCATTTTCAGACTGAACGACATGTTTCCTGGAAACACTGTCACAGGTGTTACCCGGTTAGCTCTGACAAGTTTGTAAACACAGCGGTGTTAAAAAGGAAGTAAAAATCATCGCGCTTCACGATGTTATACAACGGTGTGTGTTCAAGGCACCGTCATTTCCATTGAAATAAACGTTTTGCTACATTTGGTCGGCGCTGAACTCAGCCCAGGGCTTCGGTTAAGCTGCACATGTTCCAGCCTCACCTACAAGCAAGAGTGGTTAAAGTTATTGATTTGTAATAAATTGATCATTCATGTGTAACACTGTGTAACCGTGAACTTTGCACATTGTAACCAGCACTTTGGTCAACTCTGGTTGTTTTTAAATGTGCTTTATAAATAAAACTTGACTTGACTGTCTCTACATCACAGTAACAACTTTATTTTCAATGACTGCCCAACGTTTGGTAGGGAGAGTGGGGGTGAGGGGAGGCAGCATGCGGATGTCTCGTCACTGTGTATGCTGCTGCTTAGTGTGTTTCTCCACCAGTGTTTTTGAGGGTGTGCCACACTAGCCACTAGGCAAGCATGTTACAAAGTAACAAAGACAGGTTGCAAAAGTAAAGGCTGGACTAAAATCTAGCTGTTTTCAGTCCAGGCCATCAGTAATATTCCTGGTTACCTTGTAAAATGAATCCCAAGATTTATTGGATTAAATTTACTTTTCTCAGCTGTACCTGACACAACAAGCTCCTAACAACCCAGCTCCTTGTCTTTTCTAACACAGTGCTGTTTTCAATCTGAATGTTTCATTCTGGTCTTGGTACTGAAACTCAGTTATCGTATTGAAGAATCCCCAACGTTACACCAGCCCTCGTTTTATCAGTTTATGTTTTTGGCTTTGAATATAGAATTGGAGTTAGAATTGATGTTGACATAATAGGCTTCAAATTCGACATCATCAGTGTCACAAGCAGATAGAGTACAGAGAGCACAGACTAGAGCCGAAACAATTCGTCAGTCAAAAGAAAATAAAAAAAAACTTTCTCCATAATCAATAACTATAATAGTTTTTCAAGCTAAAGGGCAAGACATTTGCTGGTTCCATTTTCTCCCATGTTAGGTTCTGTTCTGTTAGTTCACTTTTAGAGGTCATATTGCTTTTCTTTGTCATATATGACAGTAATCTAAATAGCTTTGGGGTTTGGACAAAAGAAGAAATTTGAACAATCACCCTGAGAAATTGCGATGGGCTTTTCCCCCCAAATTGACTAAGAGAAAATAATTGTTATTTGCAGCCCTAGCACACACAGAGCCACAGCTCCCTGACAAGAGTCAAGACAATCATTTGTTTTCAGAATATTTACTGGAGCTAGATAACAGCTGGGTAAAGAGAGAAAAGATGTATAGGAAATTTGATAATGCATCTTGATCTCTCTTGATGATACTGATCACTTCATATCATCATGAACTCTGTGGCATGTCTGTCAGACAGGGTTTTAGCCCATCTCAGGGAGCGGATCTATGAAAGTGAGAAGCTGGGGTGCTCCTGGCCTCGGGGAGTGACATTTCATTCTTAAAAACAGCCCCGCCCCTGCTGCTGCCAGATCTTTGATTGGACAGAAGGGTTCACAGCACTTCTTTAATCGAAAGATTTAACAAGAGAGCTTAAGTGGGAGGAGGGCGCAGCAGGGGAAACCTGGGGTAATGATCAAAGGCAGCGCTGCAGGGTTCTGCTGAACCTGCAGCGCTGAGGAGGACAGACTATTTGACACCGAAGGAAAAATGTAAACATTTGATATTTTTACTTAATTTTGGTTTTGACATTTTCAAATGTCACCTGAACTGAAAAAAAGAAGGATTGGATTAAGCAGAGCATAAGCCTATTACTTGATTGCACCAGCTGTTAATAACTAGACAACCATGTTTCTTTGAGCTGCTCTACAAACTGGAGCCAATTCTATAATTGTTGGATCTCTGTAAAATAATATTACAAAGAGTACAGTCTAGACCTGCTCTATGCTCTATGTGCAATTAGATAACTTGTGTCAGGAACTGGTGCTATACAAATACTGAATAGATTAGAATTAGGCCTATTTCACTTACAGAGACATCAACAATGAAAATACCAAAATGCCTTTGCATTCAATGTGGTAACAGAAACAACAGAGCAAATCATCACAGTGGTTGCAGTGTATTTTCACTGTGTGAAGAGCTGTACAGTAGGAAATGGAAAGCAGTCATGTGACTACTTACCAAACGCTCTGACATCGGTGTTTTGTCTAAGGCCGGTAGGTGTTGCTCCAAAGCCAGCACGATGCAGTTTGCTATAATGGTGGCCAGGATCAAGTACTCAAATGGAGTGAGAGTGTTAAAGAATTCTTGTGGAAAGCAAATGCACAGGTTGCTACACATGCAAACACAAACCACACCATTAAACCAATACATAAAAGCATAGGAAGCAAAGAAGAAGTAAAGAGTTGAGGATGGCAAACTCCATCCTCAACTCTTAAAATCGAGTACTGGGAACATACTTTCTGGACCTAAATTGTTCCTTGTTGTTTGGTTTTGTAGCTTTCTTAAAATATAAAAGACACATAACATGTTACATCCACAAATATTTAAAGCAGCTACAGTATATAGTAATTACTGTTTACTTTGTATACTGTAAACATTTCTGCAGTGTTGAGTAAGAGGAGAATTTCTGGCTATTTCAAGACATTATTCAGAGATTTGTAGCGACAGATTATTGGGTATCTTCCATCCCTGCAGTGCACTGCTGTTTTGTCATAAGCACTAATAATCCACCATTCCCTCAGGACTGTTCCAGCTTTGCCAGCAGGACAGTGTCCTCAGGAGAGGCAGGTGGCCAATGGACTCCAGTCACTGGGCCCCCCAGCTGCTTGGGGCCACAATAGCTCCTCCTGCAGCGTCGATTGCTCTGCATCAGCAGAAAGGGCTCAGTAATACACTAGCACTGGGGGTTACCAACCAGTGAGTTAAGTAATGGAGGCCATTACACGCACATAACACTCATTAACAAGTGAGGTGTTTTATCAATGAGTTTTCCCTCAGAAAGTATTCAAATCTGCAGCAGTGAGAAATTATTTTGTAGGTGGATCAATACACCAAACTCAACAGTTGCCATCCATGCTCACAAAATCATTCTGTGCAAACTAAATCAATTAAAACTGCAACAGCAGCTAATTTCAAACCTGCTTCCTGCTGCGTTTTATGGCTAAGGCTTGATTGTTTGGTGTCATGCATCCATGCAGACTGCCACCGCCTTGATGCTGAGGCCAGCCTGCTGTTTCTTGAGTTCAGCACCACGGACAGCACCACCAGCAGCCCTCACAATGAAATGTCAGTGAGGCAAATGTCTACTGTAAACCTGCCCAATGGTGTCGTCATGAATCAAATTTAAACCTTGCCTTTATGTGCACTATATCCTAACCTGATTCATTAATTCAGCATTAGGATAGAATACATGATGCCTGTTCTGACCAGAGGTTTCACTTCATCTTCCCACAATAGAGAGAAACAACAGAAATACTCCAGGATTAAGATCCCTAAAAATGCCTTGACAAGAAACTGTAATAGAAGATTTGGCATAAAAGAAATGTATGAACTTTAGTGAAAGCCAAGTCAAAACACCAAGCAACACGTTGTGCACTCCTCTTCCCAAAGGGCAGGGCTTTTTAGTAATTACAAATCATCAAGTTCTCTTTTTAAAATATGAGGAACTTTTAATAGAAATGTGGCCTTTTAAGGTCCCATTGCTTGTCAACAGTCCTAGCCGACATTCATCGAAGAAAATGGTTTAAGACCTTCTCTTTTTTAAGAACTGGCAGGACATTCGTTCTACAGAAAGCTCCTAATTGTGGCGCAAGCTGCCGCCCTTCCTTCCCCGATGTGAGGAAACAGCCTGAGAACCAACTGTGTAAGTTTTAAATGTTAATGATATAAACGCTTCTTTGCATATTGTATGTTTGCCGAATGAAAGGGTATTTAATCTCGTTCAGTTTTAGATAGTGTATCATATTCCAGATACATGCATCATCCGCTGCCAAGCAAGGAACCTTAAATGGACGTATTTTTCGGCGTTGGACTGGGCTGTAAGGATATGGCCATTCGGTGATCTTTTTGGCATATTTCCGTATGATGTTATCCTCGCTGAAGATGAACAGGGAGCGATTAACGGTAAGGCAGTTCTGTTTGACTGGAATGGGGTTGTAAAGAGCCATTGTCCTGGCTCTCTGAGCCATCGTCTGCTTGTACATTCTCTGGACCCCCGGAGGCCCCGGCTGCCGGCTGGCACCTCTGGCCGGGCCCGTGGAACAGCTGCCTCCACAGCGGCTGGTCGGTTCGTCTTCAAAGCGAGCCATTCCGGAATAACACAGATGTTGCAGGAGAAACCAAAACTGAGACAATAAAGGGAATGGAGGAGAAGCATCACAACACACACTGTCGTGTCGTCCCTCAGATCCTTTAAGTGCGTGTTACGTCCACGAACAGAAGAGTCAAACATTCACAACGAAACAAGGAAATGAAAGCTCTTTTTCATCAACATTAGTCAGTTACCTACTCCTCTCTGCTGTTGCCCATGCAGTCACTCGCCCCGACATAAAATTGTTGCTCAAAGTTTAGATAAACAGATTACATGATGCATCATTTTTGTCCATTCTTTGGCTGCCTGCCCCGGTCATCAGAAGTAGCTCTGAAATATACTGGCGTCAACGCTTCAAGTCCACGCTACAGGATGCGCCATCTACCAAATCCCCTTTAAAAACTGTTCAACACAAAAGACTACAGCATAGGAAATACCGCGAACCGTCAGCGTGAGCAGTCAAGACATTTTCCTTGCGTCCACAAAGCGTCCACAAACATTTCTGTTCCGCTGAAGACTCGTTTCCATTGCGAGCTAACGCTGAATTGTTTTCTTTGACCCACCTCGCCCCTCGGTCTGGGTAAGGAAAGCACTGTTATAAATCGCTAATGGAGGAGAAATCACAGCAGGCTGTTTCATAAACTCGCCCTTACTGTGAATGTAGAGACGCCACTTTCTTCACTGTTCCTTACCCAGAGACACCCACGTGACCGCGAAGACGCCAGCCAGTGGCTCCACCTGGACCGGCCCTGTTTCCATAGCAACAGGGAGGCGAGAGAGCCACACCGGGGTCAAGTTATACGAAATACAGAGAGATTTCCGTACTTCCGTACTACTTTCAAAGTAAAAGCGTGGTTATGAACAGACGCAATAGTGTTTCACTATAGCCCAAGTCAGCGTACTGCTAACAAATTTATTTAAACAATAAAATACACAAATAAAAAAGGAACTGCTGTTCAATTAAACGTATGTGTATCGGGTAGGTACCCAGCGTATACCAATCACTGGGTAGGATACAATTTCCGGCAAAATTTGTAAAAGTAAAACAAGCAAACATCTTCAGCAACAATTCTTGTAGGAACATAAGTTTAAACATGATACCACAGACTACAAAGAAATGTTCAAAGAATTTAAAAAAAAAGAATTTTGGATGAAATAAGCCAATTTATACTTCTGACTGTGAGATTTATTTATTTGCACAGCTTAAAATCTAATTCAACAAATGACATGGAGGCCTAAATAACAATGGAAATGAACGTGTAGGACAGAAAAATATAGAAAAGGCTTACTAATAACCTTTCCCTAAATAATTTGAAACAGCATTTCCAATGTTAAAAAATAACAAGTATAAAACTAAGATTTAGGTATTTTTTAAATGCACTGTAAGACTGCAGAAGATGTAATTTTAACAAAATGGCAAATTAAAATTGCAGTTCCATAAATTCAGAGTTCTGTATTGCTTGGGAAGATGAAGATTACATGACAATCTGGTTTAAGTTGATGTTAATTCATCTGAAAATAAGACATTAAAAGATGTGGAAGGTATCCCCTACCCAAACTATATCTTGTATATGAAAGTATATAGATTGTGCCCTGTGAAGAATTCCCATAAGATTAAAGCCAGTTAAAAATGTGCTTTCTTATCCTTCTTTTGCCTTTCATAAACTAATCACTATAATGTCCAGACAGAACATAAGGACCTGCATTTCTGTTTGCCAACCTAACATTCTAACAGTAACCTTGCTGAGTAATCTGCTGTTTTTTCACAGTGAGGTCCAGGCAGACTTCAGGATCCTTCAGGGGATTCCAGCAGTTCTCAGTAAAATGATTAATAGTTTAATTTCACCAATTTATTTCATTAGAAATGATTCTCAATGGAGAAGGTATAAGATCAATGACTATAATTTCACATTTGACTCTCATCTCTATTATTACCACTTACATTCAATCAATAATTCCACACACATTAACATTTTTTATAAATGCCAGTATGTTTGTTTGTGAAATTATCTCTATTTAACAATTCAGACTACACTATATGGACAAAAGTATATGGATTGTATATTGGGCACTGTGCCCAATATACAATCCATATACTTTTGGAGTGCTTCTAATGAAAGGAAATGATAATGCCCCACCATAGCATGATATTTCACAGTTTGCTTCCAACTTTGTGTCAGCAGTTTGTCCCTTTCCTGCTTCCACATGACAATTCCCCCATGCACAAAGCTAGTGGAAGAAGCTAGTGTTCAACCTCACTGCTGCAATTGTGTCTGAACGGGAATAAAGAAAGAAGCTGGGTCTCGACTTTCTCTGGTCAACTAAAATTTACCATAAAAAACAAACAGAACTGATGCTTTAAAAATGTGTTTAATTGCTAAATCGATATGCAGTAAAAAGCATGATTACAGAAGAGATCGGACTTCCAAACAAACATTACTTCACTTCATTAATCCACAAATATTACACTTTGTAGTATTAAAAGAGTCCATTAATGTAAAATCACATGTTAAGATGTTTTAACCAGACCGCTGGCTCTTTAAAACTTGTTAAACCCACTCTTATGTACAGTATTTCAAACTGGTGGCAAGCTGCAGTGTTCTGTTTATAGAAAACCTTATTTACCTTACCGTATTAGGTGTATAAATAAGTTAGATCCTGTGCTCTGAGATGACAAATTTTAACAATGTTTATCTTTCATTTGCTGGTTTAAAATTGGGAATTCAAGTGAAATCCTTTTTATATCCATTTTCAAAGCATCACTCTTAGATGGTGTCTGGTTCAGAAGGCAGTGTTTCTGACATTAGAGATGTCACAGCAGAAGACTGTGTCCAGGCAGGAAGAGGGATCAGTGGTCATCAGTGAGTTTCTATCTGCTAGCAGCTGAGTGGAGACACTTGAGGGAACCACACTGGCAGGTGAAGTACTTGCTCTTCACCCTCCAGTAGTGATCACCATAGTCAAACCTGGTGAGGAAAAGACACCAGTCCAGCATCATCTTTGCTTTAACATTTTATTTTAAAGTTCTCTTCTGAAAAGGAAAAGGAAGACCGAAGAAATGGCTGAGATAGTTTTTCCACCACTCACCCTATCTGCTCTCCAGCTTTGATGGGCCTGCTGGAGAAGAAGGATATCCTGGGGAAACGTAGATCCTGGTGCATGGTGAACACCTTCACAGCCAGCAGGTTGGGCTCACACAGATGGTTGATGAAGCGGCTGACGTTGCCAAAGAGTCTCGCATCAATACAGTGTACGTCTCCCACCTAAACAAGATGATGACCAAAAACAGACAGTCACATGTTCTTTGTGTACAAGGTTTTTACAAGGCTTTTTTTACAAGGTGGTTTTATAACCACCCTTTAATCTTTTATAACCACCCTTTAATCTTGGAGGCTGGAAGCTTTAAAAAAAAAAAAAACATTTTTGTTAGTTAGACAGGGTAATATACACACAGCACATACAGTTTTGGTTTTAGTGAAATTTGAGTAACAGCAGAGTTACTACTACTCTGGATAGACTCAAATCTATTATATTTGACTCTCAGTTGATAAGTAGTTTGTGTCAAAACCGATTGTTACTCAATCAAACCTGTAAGTGTAATTGTATAATTATCACCTTCTGAACTTCTTACTCAGAAGTAAGATCTTGGCTGTTACACTTGAAGTATTCCCCGCCCCCACTACGTAGGCCTGCACACACCGGTTGACATCCTCCACCCTCCATTCAGGACTTATACATTTCCAGAGTCAGGAAACGGGCAGGAAACATCACTGCAGATCCATCTCACCCTGTACACAATCTGTTCCAGCTCTTCCCCTCTGGTAGGAGCTACAGAGCACTGTACGCCAAAACCAACAGACTCAGGAACAGTTTCTTCCCACAAGCCATCCCTCTGATGAACAGCTGATTTCTGACTCACAGGGTCAGGAACA